>NC_056735.1:934728866-935028866 GCF_019279795.1 Protopterus annectens | reverse complement strand
TACTGTGACTTATAAAGTTCAGTTTAAGTCATAGAACCTAAAGAATTTTACTACTATAAAAATAGTTTGTGCTGAAGAGTTTGCCATTTACACTTCCTACATAACCACTATGGTTCCAGAGATGTGAACATCCATTTGAAATGTGAGGACATAATGTGATTCTGACAAAAGGCTTAGGCTCTGTCCATTGGAAGTTACAGTGCAAACTTCCTGAGCTCCATTGGAGTGAATGAGTTAAAAGATATGTCTGCACTCCTTTACTGTTTACATACAGGGAGGACTGCATCCTCACCCCCATTAGTACACCTCTGTATCTACTCCTTAGCCTGTTCTGCATCAAACATGTCTTTGATCCGAAGACAGCTGGATACAACAGCTTTAATATCACATCTGCCTCTTGACATTCCATGAATGCTGGGATAAATTTGCTTCTGTTCTATTTATTGTACAGCGAATAATCATCTTCCACAAATGCACTTGTCTCCAGTTTTTAATAATTTGCCCTTTAGCCACAGTTTTGTTGGGAAGAACTCTCTTGTTGGTATGATTGCATCTTTAATAATACAGATCCTGCTGCTTTCTCATGTCCAGGTTTGAATGTATGTACTGTGTGCCTTTTCAGTTAACAAATCCTGATGTGGAATACCAGTCCAACAGTTTATTTTCGCTTTCATAAAATGAATACAGTCTTGTTTCTCCCAGTTATTCTTTTACAGCAGAAACTCTCTCTCTGCATGCTCTGTCTTCTTACTCAATTATTTTTTGAAACAGCTCTTGAGAAATCTCATACCCAGCCAGTTTTTTCTTCATTTCAGCCTTTGATATTTGCAGTTTTATCAGTTCATCTGAATAGTTAGATTATTTTTTTCCAGCCTTTTGTTATTTCCGTTTATATACTTTGTGAATGTTTATTTTAATCAGCTCTGAGTACATTTTATTTATTTTTTCCTCTAAAGTACTAGAAGCCATCTCTTGTACCAAAGATGGAGCTTGAACTGCATTTTGCTAAACAGCAGCATGATTCTTCCAAGTCAGTATTTTCTCTTTACCTTTTCTAGAAAATTTTCTTTCAGGTTCTCTGAATTTCTTCTTTACTGGCATTCAGGCAGTGTACTTTACTACCCAGTAACTGAATTTTACTCAAGCTGGTAGAATTACCAGTTTTTATTGCTCTCTCTCTCTCTTCTCACTAGGACAGCTGAAATTAAGCATTGATCAGTGTACAGCTGTCTTGGAAGTCATTTCTTTTGTGATTTTAATATTTTATTTGCAATGTTTTTAATTTCAATATTGGGAGACTTGCTAGATTCCCATGATTCACGCCATTGGAATGTGCACATGGATACCTTGTGCAGCCTGATGGCTGTCTTGCACTAAGGAAAATCTGGCACATGGATACCTTGTGCAGCCTGATGGCTGTCTTGTACTAAGGAAAATCTGAGTCATATACCATTATTGCAACTATCACTGAATGTAATTAAGAATTGTTGCATGTGCAGTTGTCTGCAATGCAGCCAAATTTCTGAGAAATTTATTTTCATGCAGTGCACTAGTAAACAAATACCCATCTTGTCTAGATCCTGTATTGCACCCTCCCTCTATCTTGATGGCCGGACTATCCACACTAATGGCAGATCTGAGCCAGCAACACATCATTCATAAGTTCCAGTGCTTGAGCTTCACCCTTTCTCCCATAATGCATTGTACTAATCTTGGTCTCAGATCTCATCAGATCTCTGGCTCTTAGAACCAGATGTAATCCATCAGTGCTCGCATCACAGTGTCTAAGATAAGCGATACTCTAAGTTTTATCTCCCTCTATAACTCGTTCAGATTCTTTTTGCTCTGCTTTTGACAAAATTTCATATTTGTTTTAAATATTTATAAATAAAAATTGTACTTCTTCCTCTCCTCTTTCAGAGAACTTACCTACGCCTGTTTAACCCTTATATCTGACAGAAAAAACAGATGTTCTTTGCAGTCAATGTTACAGTACTGATTCTTGGGTCTTCCTGCCATGCAAAAGCCCATGACCATTTGACTTCCAGATTCTTTGCATTATCCCTAGCCAATGGACGTCTGGCATCTAGACATCAGTGTAATGGCATCTGTTGGTGGCATTTTCACTTCTTAATAGCCATGCAGTCCGATCCACTTCACTTCTATTCAAAACTACTGCAGTCCATTGGTTAGTTCATTTTTCCAGAGAACCTCTTTTTCCAGTCAGATTAAGCACCTTGTTGGGGAAATTTTAATGTTCACAAAAATCAATAATTGAAGTGTGGGAAGCAAATCCCACATAAACATTTTATCTGTTTCAACTGGGGTCTCAGCACATTTCAGTTGTACCAACTGTGCAAAATTCCATGCAAAAACCATAAAACATAGGGCCAAAGGTGCTAACTACCTATATGAAGTCTTCCTCTTTGATTTCCCTAGTGACATCACAATCCACTTTTATTGCAAGGCTTCAGTAAACTCCAGTGTTGACTAGCATAATTCCAAAGAAACAGAAAGACAAAAAGACCAAGGATGCTGACTGTGATGACTCACTACTGGGCCAGTAATCAAGGAGCCTCAATCCTCACCATTGGCACCAGTGGGAGACATACATTGGGAGGATAACAGGTGCACACAGTATTTCCAGATGCAGCTCTGCATCAGCTGAAATTTCCCTTAAGAGCACGCAGGGACCACAGTCAGTCTGGGGCTGGGTCTCCCTCTTTCTCCAGATCCCCAATAACACCCTACACTGGCACAGCTATAGAGTTGAGATCTCAGATGAATAGCCAAGCCAAGAACTCCAGCACCCTCTCTGTCCAACCAGTGCTTCATGTCCATGGCAAAGTAGCTGACACACACACATTTCGAGGTTTGATTTACACACACACATGGGAAAGGCTGGCACAGGTTTACTAGCTATGCCCCTTATGCCCAGACTATAAGGTAGTTACCACTGGCACCATTAACTCCTTATCAGCTACTTTAGGGTCCTTAATAATGGATGTCCAATTTTACTGTGTAATATTAATACTAATACAAATGGTAGTTTGACCAAGAGCAAGGCTATAAGGAGTGGCCCACACAGTGTCACCAAATAAATATGCAAGTACTCTCAAAACTTAAATATCTCTACACAGATCAGCCACAATGAAAGGTTTAAATATGTTTAATAATAAATAAAAGAAGAAAATACTATATATATATATATATATATATATATATATATTTTTTTTTTTTTTCACAGTGACAGAGTTCAAAATCACAGCAAATATTTAAAACAACATTTAAAGACAGTCTCAAATAAAGAAAAATATACAAACAGCTTTGCTATAGTCCTGATTATATCCAAGAGAATTGTACTGTTCCCTAGAAACTTACTTCATCAGAGCAAGGCAGATGTTGTGGTGAATGCTTCTTGTCAGGTCTGAGACAGGATCCAGAATGCACAGTCTCTCTGAGTTTTCTCAAATTAATATCTCAAATATTACTGCTGGGATAGCTTGCAGAATGACATTTCTTGTCATCTGTCTCTATCCTAGGTGAATCCCCCCACTGGTGGAAGTTGGCAGTATTTAGCATATACCTGTGAAAATACATAGACTTCAGATCTTTGGCAGATGCTGAAAGTCATAAAACTTTTGCATTCCTTCATACTTTCAGAGGTAGTAATTAGTTCACTCAGAAGACAATACAGAAAGCTTCTCAGCACAGACATTGTCTCTGATCTGGCCTATAAAGTCCAATTTCCACTATTAAAATATATACATTTAAAGAGTTATAATAGTGCATGTACATTTCTGTTCTATTCCAGTACGGCATACTGTGGATGTTCTTCATGTTTCACTGTTGCAGTCATTACAATTGGGTTATCCTGCTGGCAGGCTACCCTCAGTCGGCCTAAATTCCAAAGTCTAGGTCTGACGTCTGTTGCTGTCGCCTCTTCCCTGACATCAGTGTGCCAGGGGTATAGAAAATGCAGCCGATGCCATTTTCTTCAGTCTTTCTTGCTGTGCGGTGCCCGAAGCAAAAGTAGTTTGCAAGCACTTTATAAAATACCTTTTTAACACACGTCTGTACAGACCAGTTTGATATACACATGACATACAGTTCTAATACATTTGTAACACAAGCATCTTATATAGATCATGTGTATATTCAAAAATGACATAATTATTTACAAAATTCCAGATAGCTGGGCTTGGAGTATCTCCCTTTGTCACACTGACATTGCTGAGAAATCTCTGGCTCTAGCCCATGAATCGACTATCTAGGGGTGGCACCTTTGCAGCCCCCCTGGTCTGGCATATGCTAGATCCAAACCCTTTGGTGTGACCCCTCGGGAGGCTGACAATGGTGTCTGGCCTACCTGCAAAAGTTACCATAGAACACACATCAGTCAGGTCTGAGGTCACTCTGGATGCCTCCATTTCAGACATGGATCTTGAGGGAGACACACTGTCTCCCTCAACTACTGAAGCCTTAACTGAAATCACGGTTGGACAACCACAGCCTCAGGTCACCCCCCCTTTTAAATGGACACCCAAACCAAAGCAAACCAATTTTTTCTTTGCCCCACCTTCAATCACGTCTTCTCAGACCAAAGCCCAAGATCTCCCAAAAGTAGATCAGGAATTCATGGCCTTCACGAAATCCGGAGACCTCTCTCATACTTCTGCCACTGAAGCTTCCCCATTCAAAAGAAGCAGGGAGGTGGCTTTACAGGAAGATGCTGATTCCTCTAACTGTGAAGATGAGGAATTGTCTTGCTCTGAGCACTTGCCTCCACTAACTTACCCTGATTCACACTCAGATGACACCCTCTCTTCCACCTCCCCCCGAGGACATTTCCTTCAGAAAAACCCAGCATAGAGTGAAGGAGGCAATCAGTTGTGAAAGCAAATAAATTTTACAGGTGCAGATTCTTTGCAGGGAACTGATAAGCTTGCCTTCTTCCAAGGTCAGTGCTGTTCCTCTTGTACATGTAGTACTGGATGATGTCTTTGAAGTCATTGCTTTGCATCCTGATTCTGTACCTTGTGCTCCTAGAAAAACAGACTAGCCTTACAGAGTTTGTTAATCTCTCATTTGCCTTTATAAAAATCCAAAGGCTGACCCCTCTGTATTATTAATTGAATCCACAAAAGGTGTGCCTAAGAGACCAACCAGACATACCTTGCCTAATGACAGGGGAAAGTGGACTATTAGACTGATTTGGAAGAAAAAGCTTATACTTCTGCCATCCTGGCAATGAGATATTTGAATTGCCAGTTCCATATGCTTAAGTACCTTGAATATCTCCAGGACAGCATGCTAGCTGAGGTGGACTCTACTGCGGATAGAACTTTATCAGAGGAAGTTCAGGAAATAGCCAGAGAAGCTTTACAAGTCTCCAGACACTCCCTAAAGTGTGGCTATGATGCCTTAGATAAATATTGCAGAATAGCTTCCACAGGTACTGTCATCTGCACACATGCATGGCTAAGTACCCAGCACATGTCAGTTTAGCTTAAGGCTGAACTACTGGATGCTCCACTACATAAGGAATTCCTTTTTGGTCCTCCAACTGAACAAGTTTTTGAGAAGTTGGATAAGAAAGGGAAACAAAAACTGTTAAGGAATTTTCGCTGTGACACCAAGGAACAGTAGGAGTTACAATTCAAAACTTAGTCCTTTTCCCCTTCTACAACAACAAACTACAGAAGCTCTGCTCCAGAACACAACAGTAAGGGACTTGGAAAATAGATGCTTTCTGTTTCACCTGGACAAATTGGTTCCTGTATGCATTCCGGTCCTTGCTTCTGATCCCCAGGGTACTGACAAAAGTTTAGGTAGACAGATCCAGCATGATCTTAGTGGCCTTTTCTAGTTGAGACAACACTGGCTCTCCCTCCTCCTGACACTCAGTGAGGGGAGATTCTGCACACTACCGCAGGAAGCAGATCCTCTCAGCCAAGCCAATGGATCTGTTTTCCACCCTCGCCTAACTACCCACAGGTTAACAGCCTGGAGGATTGGATTTTGACACCAAGTAATGCCTCCTTATCCCAAGGATGTACTTTCCATTCTAAGGGAAGCAAGGAAACCCAAAACCAGGAAATCGTACCTGGCAAAATGGAAAAAGGTTTTCTACCCGGTGTCAGAGCAAGAACGCCAACTCTTCTCAGGCAGACATTAACTCAGTCTTACAGTAGCTGTCAGGCCTGTTTAGAATTGGACTTTCATACTCCAGTATTAAAATGCATGCATTTGCTATATTAGATTGCCTGCACAGTTGCCACTCCTGTCTTCTCACACCCCCACATGAAACTCTTCCTAAAAGGAGTGATTAATTTCAGACTACCCAGAAGGAACGCTGTTCCTGCATGGGATCTTAACTGTGTTAGAAAAACTAACAACTAACCTTGCCCCCTTTTTGAACCTGATGCCACTGATTCTCTAAGGTTGCTTACCTGGAGGACCACTTTTCTTATAGCTGTGATATCGGCTTGGAGAGTTTGAGTTACAAGCCCTCGTGTAAAGAATCTTTTACTGCCCTTTACAGGGATAAGGTATCCCTCAGAACAAACCCATCCTTTATGCTTAAGGGGTCTATATCATATGTTCAAAGACTTAAAATGTCGACTCACCATTAGTCGACATGGAAATGTCGAAGCTGCAGTTCACTGAATGGCCAAATCATCGATTTATTTTCAAGGGAAAGAAATCGGTTGGCCGTTCCATTACATCTGCCCTTTCCCAACTGTAGTGCGATCTCAGAATTAGAATATTTAGTTAAGGGGGCTGGGGTGTTGGCCTACTGATTTCTTTCTCTTGGAATGAAATCGGTTACTTAGCTGTTTGATGAACTGCAGGTTCAAGATTTTCATGTTGACTAAAGGTGAGTCGACGTTGTAAGTCTTTGATTAAATAATATAGACCCTGCTTAAGGTGGTATCAGAACTTACTCTAAACCAGACAATCGACTTACCAGTCTTCTTCCCAAATCCATAGAACATGGCAGAACAAGTCCTCTATTCCCTGGATGTGCACAAACAGATCAAGTACTATCTAGACAGTACAAAAACCTCTAACAGAGCAGAGAAATTACTAGTGGCTTTCTTAGAGGGTAAACAGGACAAGCCTGTCTGAAAACTATTTCAAAATAGATAGGAAACTGCATTAATTTGTGTTACTCACATTAGGGAAAAGATCTACTTTGGCATATTAAAGCCCATTCTACCAGGCATGAGGCAACTACCACTGCTTTCCTCAAAGGAGTCCCTACCAAGGCCATCTTAGAAGCAGGCACGTTGAATTGAGTGCACACCTTTATAAAACACTATAACCTAAGCAATGTCTCCGGGGCTACAGCAGGTTTCACTCCTGCCATACTTCAAAACATTATATCTGATGTTGTCAATCTTCATTCTATCCTCAATGAATGGATTTGGATCTGATCCCTCAGATCCGACTTGGCTGATGCTAATGCTAACTGCCACCAGATCTCTTGAACTTTTCCTTTACCCACAATGTACCCTGCTTATAACCTCAGATATCATTTGCCACTTCGAGCTAACAGATGTGGTCTGCCAGTCAATCTCAAGCTTTTTGGACAAGTAAAAAGTTTTTCTTCATAATTTCTCCATTTACAGTTTTTCTCTTTACGTTACCTTTTAACATAGTCCTTCGCTGTTTTTCTGATTTAGAATCGCCTTTACTTTTTTCTCCCTTGCCCTTATGACAGTCATATTTCTGACCTGCCATTGTTGGTATTTCATTGCCTTCCTCTCTTCTACTGTCTTAGAGTGTTGTAGTTCTGTCTTTCTGCTTCTTTTCTCCTTTCTCTTTTCTCTTATGACCTGGTCATAGTTCTCCATCCCATTGTTGATATTCCTCTGCTTTCTTCTTCCTGTTTAAAAAAAAAAAAAAAAAAAAAAAAAGAGTTACTTTTTGAATTGTCTTACCTTAAGATTTATCTCTTATTACTGTGGTTATACATATTACATGATGAGTGACAAACATGCGGGTTTCAACAAATATTCCAAATGTGGACATAAGTTGCCTGTCTCGGATGAACACTCACTTTGTGTGTACTGCTTGGGACCATTATACTTCTAGGAAGATTGTTTGATTTGCCACAGATTTAATCCATGAGCATTAACTGAACATAAAAATAAGTTGATATTAAAAGGTCTCCTTCCTCTTTTGGAAAATCCATATCCCAGTCTCCAAAGTGGAAGCCTTCCACCTCGCCAAAATCTTCCCAGAAAAGGAGTGCTAAACATCCGGTCTCAACCCTGGATCAGAAAAAGATGAAAATTCAGGCTCCACTTGCCCCTTTGGATCCTACAACTTTGAAAACTATTACTATATTTCCGACACAAGCCAAGTCACATCAGACAAAATCTTCAGATCAGACACAGCTATTGGCGACTCTATACTGTCCTCGAAAGAGATATTGTCAGTTGGTTGACCCAGTACCAGACAGACCTCCATCTCCTTTTTTTGCAGAGACCAGCATCCCCCTCCATTTACTTGTTCTTCCAGAACTCTCTCAGAAGATAATGTGGAGAGAGTGGTGAGGAAGATCCTCTCAGCACAGGGGCAGATTGGTTTTCCCTTGGCGCCTACCCCTCTGGGTCAGGTTACCCGACCTTCTACAACACCGCCTCTGCAAGTTCCTCCTCTAAGACCATCCTTTGCTTTAGAGTTTCAAGATCCCAGTCATCTGGACCTGTGAGTACCGGATCTGAGGATCTAGATATCTTGGGATCCGACATTGTTTCTGAGACCTCCAGTCTTTTCAGATCTGGACAGCTCTCAGGGCTGAAGCCTGCCTGCTGGGTCCAGGGTACAGCATTTGACTCCAGAGTTTTTGGAGCCATCTCTGTTCCTCGGCACCTTGGTACTGGACAGTTCAGCTCCGGCTTCCTCCATGGGGCAGTGCTGATGGATTGGAGAGAGAGAGAGGATGGTTTGGAAACCTGGTTTCTCAGATCATAGCTTCTCTCTGACTCCTTTGAGCTCTGCCTTCAAGGCTGCAAAGAGTGGTCACTGCCTTGGTAGTCCTGATGAAACCTTGCCCTCAGATCCTGTCTATTCCACCATGATGCCCCAGCATGTGGAGCTTTAGCAACTCTGTCCACGGAGACATTCTGTACCGAAACCTCAGGCTCCCTCAGGGAATTTTGATTTCCTCTTCCAAAATTTCTCCAGAACATCCCACTGAGGAAGTATCCAGGAAAAGGAGATGCAAGACGAAGCACCTAGACTATTCCTACAGGAGTCCGTCACTGAAGACACAGATTTCGACGAAGGTGAAGGGTCCCCATGGTCACCTCCTGAAGATGCTGCCTTTGGAGACTTCCTAGAAATCCTGAAACAAAGAGGTGGCTGGGCATCTTTCAACTCTACACCGGAAGAATCCATTCTCCTAGAACCTTTTGGTACAGGACCCTCTACTTCCTGGGTGACTCCACCCACTGACAAGCTCATGGATATGATCTCTAAGCAGGCATGGAAGGAGCCTGACTCCACAGAACTCATAACTTTGAGACCTGTGGACAGTTTGGGGAGAAAAGGGTTCCAGTAGATGCCATGGTCATGGTGGTGGCTGCAGAAAAAAAACTAGCTGATGAGAGTTCCACTATGCATCCCCTCAACAGGGAGTCATGGGAGATGGATAGACTAGGGAAGCATGTCTTTGCTTCAGCAACCTTTGCCTTGTGGTTGCTAAACTATCTGGCACATTTTGTTAGACTTCAGAGAGATCTGACCAAGGAATTATTAAATATTCTCTCAGGAACCTTCTCTGCAGAAGTTAAAGATTCCATAACTTCTCAGTTGGCAACCCTACAGGCCATATCCAATAGTTCCATGAGGTTAATTTCCAATATAGTGGAAGGAACCTCAAGAGCTGCAGGTTCAGGCGTCTCCATGAGGTGGCATGCCTGGATGCACTTGTGTGATTTTTGCAGAACCATTTAAGTCCAATTTCATCAGTGCTTCTTTTGACGGAACTACACTTTTTTGGCCATAAAGTGAAAGAAATGCTGTCCAGGTGTGAAAAAGATGGAAAGACTTTGCCTGCCATGGCCATACGTTTTTCAGGCCCCCAAAGATCCTTTTCCAGGAATCAACAGAATAGCTGGAAAATGTAGTTCAAAATGTCCCAAGCTCCATTCCTTGACACACATGGAGAAGTGCCCCCAGAGGCAGAGGGGGGAATCTCCACTGGACATTGTCGCCTTCATGACAGAGGTGGCACACACAACCAAGGTTCACAAGAATCTTTCTGTGATAAACCTTACCAGCACTCCTGAATGGAAGCCCAACTGTCCACCTCTGGAGACAGTCAGGGGAAGGTTGGCCTTGCACCAGAGAGCCTGGCTAGAATTAACAAAAGATACTTGGGCACAGAATATTATATCCAGAGGTTATATAATACCATTTTCCCTACCACCTCCAATTCCCAGAAAAATCCCCAATGTTCTACCCAGTCAGAGGGATCAAACATCAATTCAGATTCGAAAGCTGCTAGAAGAGTCATCCAAGAGGTCCCAACAGACCAGATAGGATCCGGAATTTACTCAAGGTTCTTAAAAGACAGGGGACTGGAGCCAATTTTGGATATCACAAATCTAAACAAATCTGTTCAATGAACCAAGTTCTGGATGGTCACAGTTATTTCCATTCTCCCTTTTCTGAGTAAAGACGACTAGATGTGCTTGGCAGATTTTCAGGACGCCTACTATCACATATAGATGAACATGTGATCCAGAAAGCACCTATGCTTTCTGTTGGGAGACAGTCACTCCCAGTTCAGGTTACTGCCCTTTGGACTCACCTCAGCCCACAGGGTGTTCACCAAATGCATAGCAGTAGTACCAACTTACTTCAGGGATTCCAAGTATTTCCTTACCTGGATGACTGGCTCATTACTGCTCTGACCAGGCATCAACTCATTCAAGAGATCAGGTTCTCCGCACCTGTGCTGTCCAAGGAATAACCATAAACTGCAACAAATCACAACTTCAACCAACTCAGACATTGGAATTTATTGGAGCACTTCTCAACAGAAAGACTATGATTCCTTCCCTTCCACTACATTGAGTTCTAACCATAAGCTCACAGGTCAAGAAGGTTGTAGACAACACATGAATCTCAGCCTACACAGTTCTCTGAACTCTGGGCCTCATGGCAGCGATAACCTTTGTTCCTTTGTCCAGGTTTTACATGCAGATTCTACACTGGATGTTGGCTACTCAATGATCAATCTTCCATCAGTCAATGTAGTATCAGATAAAAATTACCAACTCTTACAGAAGAGACCTCTATTGGTGGATCCAGTCCGATCAACTTCTCCATGGCTGCCCATTCATTCTCCAACAACCCAAGGCCATAGTGACCATGGATGCTTCCCAGATAGGGTGGGGCATTATCTGAGGAAGACAGTCCAAGGTACTTGGTCCCCCGAAGAGGCCAATTTGCATATAAATGTCCTAAAGATGAGAGCAGTGCTCTTGGTACTGCAAGCATTTTGAGATATTCTCTCCTTTGAGATGACTACGATTCAAACAGACATGTCAGTCATCTGGTACATCAACAAACAGAGGGGAACCAAATCTTACCCACTGTGTTGAGAAGCACTCAGGATCTGGCAGTGGGCAATCTCTTCTGACCACTTTGTTTTAGCAATGCACATTCCTGGGAGATCCAACATGATTGTGGACAAACTGAGCAGGTGCATACTACTTCCACATGAGTGGTCCCTCAATGAGAAAGTGGCAGATGAGATTTTCCATCTGTGGGGACAGACATGCTATGATCTTTTGTCCTCTCCCCTAAAGAAGTGCAGCAACTACTTTGCCCTGATTTTCCCACCAGGGCATTCACTGCTGCATGCTGTACTTCATGAATGCCCCCCCCCCCTGGTTTTCTTTATGCCTTCCCACCAACACTGTTGATTCCAAAATTTCTGCAGAAATCTGCCAAGTCAAAGAGCACAGTGATCCTCATTACCCCCTCTTTGCCTCAACAAATTTGGATTTCTTTCCTATGGCCTCACCTGGTCCAGTCACCTTGGAACCTAGAGCTGACTATGGACCTCCTGTCTCATCTAACAGGCATGTTACACCCAGATATACCAAACCTCAAACTGACTGCTTGGCTTAGTAGCCAGACAATCTATGCCATTATCACCTGTTCTACGTATAATAATGTCTTCCCATAAACCCTCGACAAGGAAAACATATTCAAGTAAATGGAAAAGGTTTGCCATTTGGACTCAGCACCATAAACTTGACCCCAGTTCAGCCTTTTTCTTTTCCAAACACCTTTATTGAAATAACACGACATAGGCAAACATATTCATATAAAAGTAATCACACTACAATTAGTATAACAAACATTTTACTTCACATGTATTGCTATATATCATATAACCTAAGCAAATTACATAAATTATGGAATTACTGCCTTTTTTTGTAAACAAGGCACATCTTATTAAACAATCACATACTACACAGGCAATCATACATATATATAAATGAAAACAAACCATACCAACACAATTCTAGTTGCAAGCATTTTACATCACAAACCATCCTGATACACTCCCAGTTGTAAACATTATACATCATCTTTAATCCACCCAATCTTTTTCAGTCAAACATTACACAGCTCATTTAAGTCCTGCTGCCTTTTAAACCTTATTCATCCCTTGTATGTATTGTTCCCACAATACCCATTTTTCCTATGTAGTTTGCTCTTACCCTTTTCTAAAGATCTCAGTTACAGTATTCTCTCTGTTACTGTATTCACAACTTTTAGTATAGTTGGTTTAGATTCTGATTTCCATTTCCTAGTAATTGATTTTTGGCAGCCACCATTATTAGAGACAGGAAGGCCTTACCATGCATAGGCAATTTCGATTCTGTATCATAGCTCAGAAAAAAATCATCTCCCTCTTCAGACCAATCTGTCAACCCAGCATTTATATAAAAAAAAAAAACAATCCATCCCACAGAGAATCCTTAAAGTCCACCATTTCACCCCACTCCTAGAAAATATGTTCCAAACTATCTTTTTCTTCCTCTCACACCTCCAACATTTGCTGTCTGCCTGAGGAAAAATTCTCTGGAGTCTACTTGCGGTATAGAAATATCTATGCAGACATTTCCAGGCAAAAATCCTAAATCATCTATATTTTGTTGCATATTTGGGAGACATTTATATATATATATATATATATATATATATATATATATATATATATATATATACCAGTTTTTTTGTGAATTGCTTATCAAATCTCTCTTTCCAATCCTTTCTAACCTCCTCTGATTGATTCTTGCAGTTATCATGCAATATTTAATATGCTCTACTAATTGTTCCTTTTTTAATGGCAGCTTCTGTTCCAGATTCTACTAAAAACTCTACCAGTGCTGATCTTTTGTTTAGGACCCCTTATTTCTTTCTCTTTGCCTAAACTCTGATATCAATCCCTAACAGGGAAGGCAATCTCTAACCTGCAATCCAAATAAATTCTTGACATCTTCCCATTCTATCATCTTTCCCTCTCTAGTTATTTGCTCCCAATACCTTGGTTCCTTTGCTAGTTTTCTGCAATAAATTCCAGCCCCCTCTTGCCTGTTGTGTATATTCCTAATTGCAGTCATCCTTATCGGCACAATCTTCTTTTTCCAATCCCGTGTTGGCTTAGTTCTTAAAACACCTTCTGCTACTTTATGGGTATAATATTCTGTATGATTATTATTTTCCTTAAAAGCCTGCATTCAAGATCCCAGTCTCTCGTTTATGAGTATTTTTGCTGATAGATTGAAGACATAGATCAGACGGGCTTCATTGTAAATAGAAATACTTTTGATAATATAAGAAGAACTTTAACATTAATTGATTTTGCAAATAGGAAAAAGAAAGATTTAACACTTATTAGTCTTGATATAGGTTCAGCATTTGATTCAGTAAGTTGGGACTATCTGTTTACCTTACTGAAATGCACAAATTTCTCTGATGCATTTGTAAATTTAATTGAGCATTTATACAAAGGAACGCTGGCTTATATTAAGGTAGGAACATATGTTTCACAAAAAATACCCATTCTTAAAGGTACAAAGCAAGGATGTCCACTTTCTCCACTATTATTCACTTTAGTAATGGAGCCTTGGGCTAATTTGATTAGAAACAGTACTGACATAGAGGGTTTTGAAATAGAAGAAAATACAACATCAAAAATTCAACTTTTGCAGATGATGTTCTAATTACATCAGCAGGATCTAATTCTTCTATGCAGTCTTTATTTGATAAAATGATGAATTTTAAAAGTATTTCTGGTTTAATATTCAATGAAGAAAAACTAAAATACTACCTATATATACACGAAAAAATACTCTCATTAGTGATTTTACTAAATATGTACCCAACTCAGGTCAGATAACTTATTTAGGTATAATACTATCTAAAGATATTAAATCTATTATATATAATAACTATAATACCTGTTTTCTTAATATACAAAATCTTTTAATACCTGGAATAATATGTTTTTTACTATGGAGGAGAGACTTACAATTATTAAAATGATAATATTCCCCAAGATTTTATACTTAATACAATCAATAATACTTTCACCTACAAAAATAACTATCAAGAAACTGAATACACTAATGTTAAATTTCTTATGGGCACCTAATAGACCTAGGATTGCATTAAAGAAACATACTAATAGCTGGTCTCAAGGGGGTATTTCTTTTCCAGACTTTAATTTATATATTATCTCTTCTATTATAAAAGTTATTACTTTATTAATAGATCGGTCATATGTCGCAAAATGGAAAGATTATTGGGAGCTAATTAGTATGCACTTCATGAAAATCTCCTTAACATAAAAATATGATTATAAATAACTCCATGTTGTGGTTGCTAAAGGAATTTTGTACTTCACCTATTACACCTAAACATATGGTCTGTTACCCATTAAATATTATTATTAGCTATCGTAACTTTATATTCATGCACCCTAAGTATAGGGAATGGAATTTTATTGTATTCCCTATAATTTATACTCAGGGTATGCTTATGTCATCTACTTCTGAAGGAGCTCATTTAGCTATAGATAATAATCTAAAGTACTGGTATCAGCTGATATCTGATAATAAAGTTAAAAATCTAGATTTCTTAAAACAAGAATTTGATCTAAGAGAAACTTGCTGGTTAGAGGTTCAGATCTTTAGACAACATCTCATTGATAGAATAGATCTAATGTCTATAACAGTTAAAGAATCTATTCCAAAACTGATTGATTACTTGATAATAAATTTACAGCATAAATTTTCTGATAAAGGTAAACTTTCATATATACATAAAATTATCAGACAAGAAACTTTTTACAATGTAGATTCATACTGGAATTATTTCACCTCTATTAATGGGGACCCACCAACTCAACAAGATAAACAATATATATTGGAATCTGCTTATAGAACTACATCTTCCATTGTCTGGAGACTTTATACATGGAAATTTTTACATAGATCTTTTATACACCTTTGATGATGAATAAAATTAATAATAAAGATAATCTATGTAAGAGATGTAATGTAGAAATTAATGCTGACTGGGCTCATATGTTTTATGACTGTATGAAGTTGAAAGAATACTGGAAGTCAATTAATGAATTTTTGCAGGCTCTTTATACAGATAATTTCATTATTTCTAAGTCTCTTATATTATTCAACACACCTGTACCTCAATGTGTTAAAAAGATTAAGCTTCCCTTGTTATGGTCTATCCTAGCAGTGGCTAGGAAAATAATAACTAGAAATTGGATTTCAGATACACCTCCTTCGTTCAATGAATTTAAAAATGTTATGAATATAATGTGTCATATGGAAATAAGCACAATTAGAATGAGAACAACTAGAAAAACATCACGTTTTATTGTATGGGATAATTTACAAAATTTGTTAAAAAAATTCTAATTTCAATAGCACAGTATTTTAGTTTAATTAATTGATCTGATTGTAGTGGATGTCTTTGTAAATACTTTAGTTGTTTTGTTGAATATTATAATAATACCTATTTTTAATTATTTGTATAAAATTGTTATGATATTTCTCTTATATGTTAAAACAATAAACTTGTTTTGAAAAAAAAAAAGATCCCAGTCTCTCCTTGTTTCTTGAGCTTTCCCCCTGTTTCATCATCATCCATTTCCACTTTGAAATATAAATTATGTTCGTGCTTCACGGTTGCAGTCATCACCTGTGGGTTTTATCCCTGCTGTGGTAGCCCTCAGCAGCCCGAATACCAGAGTCAGTGTTTTTCTGCATCGGCTGCTGTCGCTTGCTGCCTGACTTCAGGTTGTCAGTGCTGTAAAGGAAGGCAGCTGACCCCATTACATCAGTCTTTCTTGCCGTGGAGTCTGTAGCAGAAGCAGTTCGCAAATGTGCCAGTCAGTAACTACCGGAGTGTGAATTACAGCTGAAAACATCTAAAGCTAAGTACCCCATTGGAGATCCTTTTTTCTTGCACTAACCGATGTCTGAAAAAGTTAACAATTATCTTGCCTGTGGAAAGCAAATACCACAGCAAAACTTCCATTCATACTGCGTCACTTGTTTAGACCCAGACCACGACGTCCCCCATTGCCAGTTTTGTGCCCTCTTTAACGCGAGAACCATTCGTCATAGAGCTCTTTTTGTAGCCAGGTATTTTCGCCTTCTATCTTCGCATTCTGAAATGGCGTCCATCAGCCAACAATTTGTAGACATTCTGAAAAAATGTAAGGATAAAGATAGAGACAGACCACACAAGGCTAAGCCTTCCGACGACTCTACCGCTAAGCAGGTAGTCAGTTCTCCGGAATTCAGTGAGGTGCCTTCACAGCCCCTGATGCCCAGTTCGATATCTTTGCAGGCCTCTACTGAGAGCCTTTCAGAGTCCAGTATGCTGTGGAAATCTTTGTCTTCTGAGCCTTTGGTTGTCTCTGCCTTGGTTGGGTCCTGAGCTGCGATGCAGACACCAGCTTCCGAGGAGGTTGTTCACACTACCGAATCTAGACAAAAAAGGACATCTTTGACTACCATTTTTCTCTAACTAATGGATACTCTTAGGTCTAGAGGCAAGGCCACTCCTAGGAAAACTATCTCTAGCCACCATTTTACTCCTGCTCCACCACCCCAAGCTCAAATGCTTAAAATGATGGAGGATCTTATCACTCTTATCAGGGGTAGTCAGGCCATACCTTCTAAAAGGAAGAGAGACTTTTCTCCTGACATACTAACAGAACAGGATTCTGACGAGTCTGATTATTCAGATTTTGAAGAGGAACAACCTCTGACTGCTTATAAGGATAGAGATACAGAGGATTCTGTTACTTCTGCCTCCCCACCAGAAGATCTTTCCTTTGGGGAAATCCTTCACACTCTCAGGGAACATTTCCACTGGGAATCCCAGGACTTCCCTCAGTCTACGAAAAGACTGAGAGTTTCTAGATCTGACCCAGCACAGACCCTTGGCCATCCCTCCAATCTTAGAGGTGGTTGATGATGTCTTCCATGAATCCAGCTTAACTCCTGACCCCCCCCACCTGCTCCCAGAAAACCTGACATGTATTACAGAGTAACGGATTTTCACGAATACCTGTACAGATCCATAGGCCATTACACAGGACCAAAAGGAGCTAAGGCTAGTTCTGCAAAGAATCCTATTCCTTCTGACAAGGACTCCAGAGCTCTGGCAGATGGGGTAAAAAAGTATACACCTCTGCAACCTTAGCTATCAGAGCACTCGACTGTCAGTTCCACATGTTAAAATATCAACAACACACTTTGGAACTAATAAAGCAAAAGATTTCAACCTTTCCTGTCTAAACATTCATTACACTGTGGATATGATGCCCTAGAAGCCTCAGGCAGGGCAGCAGTGTCAGGATCTGTCATTAGGAGACATGCATCATTGAGGGAACAACCTCTAGCCGATCATGTCAAATATAAATTGCTTGATGCACCCATGGACAGGGACCACTTGTTTGGAGTAAAAGCAGAAGAGGTGCTTAAAAAGATGGAAGACAAAGCAAAATCTATGCAAACAGTAATATATTTCCTTCAGGTACAACCTCCTAGGTTCAGCAGGAATTTTCCTACTCCCAAGGTACTGATCAAAATAAGGGAGGAGAGACCAAAGGCCATCCTCATTGCTCCAGATTGGCCCAGACAACATTGGTATCCCTTACTGCGCAGCCTGACCTCATAGCCTCCTAGGCAGTCTTCCCTGATCTTAGACCTCTTAACACAGGTGGGGGGGGATGCTGCACCCAGACTTGCAGACTCTCAAACTATCATCATGGCTAATACTCTAAAGGCAAACAAGGTGCCCCTGTTAAACAAACAGGTCCTAGACATTATCACAAAGACCAAAAGGCCCAGCACCAGAAAATCTTATGCAGGAAAATGGAAAAGATTCTGCTCCTGGAGCCAGTCTAGAGGGGGCAATACCTCACAACCTTCCATCCCTCTTATCCTGCACTACCTAGTGGAGATACTTAATAGTGGCCTCTCCTTCTCTATTAAAATTCATGCCTCAGACATTTCAGCTCATTTGGATACAGAACAGCCCCCGTTCTCTCCCATCCTTTGATTAAGCAATTCCTCAGAGGGGCTTCTAATATCAGACCTCCAAGAAGCCCACCCACTCCAGCCTGTGACCTGAATTATGTTTTGGAAAAACTAACTTTACCACCCTTCAAACCATCTGCTTCAGCAGAACTAAGATACCTCTCCTGGAAGACTGCTTTTCTCCTAGCTATTACCTCAACCAGAAGTGTTACAGAACTTCAGGCACTGATGGCCATTGAATCCTTCATCATCTTCCATGCAGACAGTCTCTCCCTGAGGACTAATCCCTCCTTTATGCCCAAGGTGGTTATCTAATGTAACTCTCAACCAGGCCATACATCTACGCACCTTCTTTCCTAACCCTCAAAACAAGGGGGAAAGAATGTTGCACTCAGTAGACGTGCACAGACAACTCAGATGCTATCTTGACCATACTAAACCCTTCAGGAAAACAGACCAACTACTTGTCAGCTTTGCCCGAGGGGCTGAGGGGAAGCCCATTTCCAAACAAATATCACATTTCTGCTACAGATTGCATGGGAACCCCCCCCCCCCCAACGTCTATTCAAACCCATTCCACTAGGCAGCTTCCACTTCCACAGCATTCCTCAGAGGAGTTCCCAAAAGGGACATCCTGGAAGTTGCCACCTGGACTTCTGTCCATACCTTTAGTGGCCTAATGGTTAAGGCGGTTGCCTTACAAACACAAGGTGCAGGGTTTGAGTCTCAGAAGGGATAATTGTCTAAGCTTAAAATGGCTCGCAAGGGCAGTTAGCTTAGTACTAATCTATGAACCTATGAAGCATTACCACCTACCTCTATTTTCTAAGGCTAGGGCAGGGTTTGCCTCTGCAGGGCATGCTGACCCATTCCTAGGTCTCTTACTAATCCTTCCACCCCTCTCCGCAGCTTGGGGAATCCTCCCACAGGTGAGGACTGCAACAGTGAAACATGAAGAACATAGTACAGTTGTGTACACTTACCATAAATGTAGATGTTAAAGTGTATTAACTGGTTTCCCAACCTCCTTTCCCCTTATATCTTCTTTCTTAAGGGAGACATAAGTTTCTAATGGTGGCTTTTAGCCACCAGGACCACTTTACCCTATTTACGTGGGCCTCTGACTGGTTAGGGCAAGAAAAAACTGATGTAATGGCATCGGCTGCCTTCCTTTATAGCACTGATGACCTGATGTCAGGCAGCAAGCAACAGCAGCCGACGCAGAAAAGCATTGACTCTGGTATTCGGGCCAGTTGAGGGCTACCACAGCAAGGATAACCCACAGGTGATGACTGCAACAATGAATACACTCGAACATCTACATTTATGGTAAATGTACACAACTGTACTTTTTCTGCTTGTTCTGTGTATAGGAGTCTTAACTGCGTAGCTCTGAAATACCATTTCAAATTGGGTAAGCCCGGTCTGCCCTGTTCTACTGGAAGAATCGGCTTATCCCACTTGACCCTTGCCATCTTCCCCTCCCAGTTAGTCTTTCAGCTCTTTATTAATTGCTATCTGCAGCTTCTCCTCTGGTTGATAAAAATGTGCCTGACTTGTGTATAAGATTAAAGAGACTAAAAACTGTTTAGCTGCTTGTATCTATTATCCATATCCATATAACAAAGCTTCCTTTTTGTCAGTTTTTGTTTAGTCTCTTCCCACATATCCTTAGCTGCCACACTAGAATCATTTTTAATCCATACTCCTAAATACTTCATTTTATCATGTCCCCATAAATATGAATATTCCTGAATCAGTTTGTGTGTGGGTACATAATTTACTGCTATTGCCTTTGTTTTAGCTTTATTAATTTTGTATCTCGCAAAGATGTGAAACTGTCTCAAAATGTTTCACAACACTGTCTCTTTCTGGTTTTGTCAGGTATAAAATAATATCAGCTGCAAATAAAGCCAGCTTTGCTTGACTGCCATACCAATTATATCTTTGAACTTCTGAGTCCCTTATTTTCTTTGCCAATGGTTTCAAATAGAATGCAGATAATAAAAGGGAAAGAGGACACCCTTGTCTGGTTCCTCTGCTCAAGCAGAAATTATCAGGGAGGACCCCATCCACTTCAATTTTCACCTCTGATCCCTTATATATCGTCCTAATCAACCTTATGATTTTTTCAGGAAATGCAAATCATTCCATTGCCCTGCTCATAAAGTCCCAGCTTACTCTGTCAAATGCTTTTTCTTCGTCAAGACCCACTGACAACAGTGGTATTTCCTTACATTCTGCTTCCCACTGGATCATCAATGTTCTGTTAATGTCAAATGTTTGCCTTCCCTCCACAAAACCACATTGATCCATATCTATCAGTTTTTGCATTGCTTTTGCCATTATTTTAGCCATTAGAGAGACACTTTATAATCATGGTTTAGTATTTAAATGGGCCTGTATGAAATCGGATCTGATGGATCATTACCCCCTTTTAGGTGTTACAGTTACCACTGCTTTCTTCCAGGACATTGGTACTTCTCCTCCTCTTAAAATACTGTTAAACAAAACCTTCTACATCTTTATCAGTTTTTTTTCTTCCTAGCTTCCAAACTTCCACAGGAATACCTTCTATTCTTGGGGACTTTCCTGTAGATTAGTTATACATCACAATTTTTATCTCATCTCTTCCTATCCTAACCGTTAGTAATTGAGCTTCATCTACCTCTAACCTTGGCATATTTAATTCTTCCATAAACATTTCCATTTGTATATTTTCTTGATTTTCATATTTCTCTGCTTTATAGAGACTCTCACTGAATTTCAGAAATATTCTAATACCTCTACAGGATCTCCTTGTTACCTTCCTTGTTTCAGGCTCCCTAAGTTTAGTGACAGCCCTTTCTACTTTCTGTCCAGAATCGTGCTAAAAAATGTTTGTGCTCTAGTGTTATCAAAAAACAGTTGCTTAATAGCAACCTTTTTAAACTCATGCATATTATCGATGTAATCCCTTATTTTCTGCCTAGCATTTTGCAGGTGATCCTCTTCTTGTTCTGTGAGATTTTTCCCGATTTTGCTATACTTTAACATTTGTCAGTTCATCTAAATATTTCTTGTTACTTGTTAACCATAGCGCCCTTTCTTTTATTTCCATCCTATCTTTAAACTCCACCTTAATTTTATCCCACTTCCTAGCTATATTTTCAGAAGAAATGCCTAGCCTCTCTAATAGCTCCTGAATACTCTCCACTACCCATTCCTTAAATTCCTGTCTTTTCAACAGATAGGTGGAAAAGCACTGTCTCATTTTTATTTCATTACCCCGTGATTTTATTTTAACAATTATTGGCAAATGATCTGAAATAGTTATTGGGTGAATATCGAGACCTTCAATTAAATGCAAATGTTCCTGTGAAATTTAAATTCTGCCTAGCCTAGTTTTTATTTCTTGGGGAATAATATGTAAATTCACTCCAATCTCCTGTTACTGAATTCACATCTTCCGTGCCAAATATTTTCATAAATTTCTTCAAAAATCTACCCTCCTTTGTTATAAATTCCCTTCTGGGCCCCCCAGACACATCTTCACTGCCGCAAATCAAATTCCAGTCCCCACCTATAAGTAATATTCCTTGCTGAAAACTGATTATTTCTCCCAGAATTTTCTTAAGCACCATTATAGCAGTTTTAGGTGGAGTGTAAATACATACCAGTGTAATCCTCCTTCCCCTTTGCCATTAGCCCCTTAGCACTACAAATCTGCCATTATTATATTTTTTATCTTCTATCACTACTGGAGCTCCTCTTGCAATTACTATAAGTATTCATGTTTTCCTTTGTCCCATGTATTCTGCTGAATAACCATCCTGAAAACCTTTCTTTATCAAATTCACATGTTCAGTTCTGTGTGTCTCCTGTAATATAGTTATTTGCATTTTACATTTTTAATATAGTTCACTACTCTTTCTTTTTTGTATTTATCTATGAGGCCATCTGCATTTAAATACATTAGAGAAAGCATCATTGTGTTATTGTTCCCACCTTTTATGTTAAAAGTATAGTTCCAGCTTTTGTGTTACATGCACACACTGGCAGGAAGAACCATTATACAGTTGTTTCTTGTCGTATCCATTTGAGCCTATGTCACATTTTATAAAACTTTTGTTTTATTGAAACCCCTCAAACAAAACAAAACAAAAAACATACCCCTAGTACTCCACTAAAACCTATTAACTTAATACCAACACACAAAAATATGTACACCTAGGAACAAGTCCCAAACTGACAGCCACACTCACAAACTTGAGTTAACCTAAAAGAAAGGTTATCCATGCTAAGACACATGGTGTAGCCTATGGTTCTACTGAGTGCTGATTGGTTTTGTCTGATCTTTATAGCTGTCCCAGCTGGGAATACCGTGAATGCTTTTGTTGATTATTGACTACCTTGAGAAAGCCCCTGAATGCTTTCAGAGAAGATTATCTACTTTGGGAAAACCCCTGAATGTCTTCAGAGAACATTCTCTACTAGCCATTTTTTTTCCTCAGCCAGTTATCTCCTCCAGACTGTAGCCAGTTTGTCTTTATCATATTGTCTCCATGGAGACATGAGAACCAGGCAGCCAGTTTCTTTTTATCAGATTGTTTCCATGGAAACATGAAGACCAGCTGCAGAATTGTTACTGAGCATGCATGTCTGTCCTAGAAAAAGCTTCATAACATTCAATGTTCTTTTTCATTTACTTGCGCTCTGTCTTAAAATTTGTTACCAACTCAATCTAAACTATTTAATCCGGTCATTCCCCCATGCAGGGATGAGAAAAAGCACATTACTTTTTCTTATGTTTTTAATGCTGCTTTTTTTTTTTACATTGCAGTGCATACATTTCTCAAAACTTAATCAAGAAGAGAGAGAGAGAAGACGGTAAAAAAAAAAAAAAAAAAAAAAACACAGAACCTGTTTACAACCCCCTTTACCCTTAAAAATAACTTTACTTTATAGCATGTGAAAAAAAACACGACACAAAATTAGTACTATTTAAGAAAAAAAATCTTTACTTACAGTTAACTTTCGCCCTCCTCTTCCCCTACCCAAAGCACTTTTCTGAACATTAATGAAATGAAGTAGAGTATATGCTTTAGAGCCCTGCCACAAGACCAACAAATTCTGAAAAAGTCCAATATTTCCAGATTTTCTTGTTTTGCTATATTTCACAAATATATTTATTGCATTGTAATCCTATATTAAGTTACTGGTTTTGTTACTGTTCATCTCCAAAGCCCTGCCTCTGCTTCATTTTCAACATACTCCCAATTCTTCTAGTCAACTGTTGTGCTCCTTTTCTTCTCTCCAACATTTTCCGTTGAAAATTTTGAAAAGGTTTCATAGGTACAATCCCTTTGTGGTCTTTTTTACCAGAAAAACAAGAAGCAGAATCTTGAACAAACTTTTGTATTTCCTCCTTAGCATGTACTTCATCAAAAAATGATTTTGTCCCTCCAAAGAAGAATACCTTGAAAATAGCTGGGTACAGCAGTTTGAATCTCACACTTGCATTTCGACATTCCTTGAATAGTGAAATAAAATTTCACCTCTTCTGTCTGGTGTACAATGAGTAATCATTCTCCACAACAGTCTGCTGTCTCCCACTTGTAGTACTTTCTCCTCCTGCCACAGTTTCGTCAGAATCAACTCCACCTTCTAGTAGGATTGTAGGATTGCATCTTTACTATTAAAGGTCTAGGTTGCTTTCTTGCAGCCAGGTTTGGAGAATGCACACGATGTGCCCTTTTGACTAACAGTTCCTGCTGTGGAATACTAGTCCAGTTGCTTATTTGTGCTTTGATACAATGAATGTGCTCTGTTGCTTTCAGCTTCTGCAGTGTAGCTGAAAATGTCAATTTTCCTGCGTGCTCTGTCCTCTAATTCTATTATTTTTTTAAACACGTATTCCTGAGCAGTTTCATATTCAGCCAGCCTTTTCTTCATTTTGACCTCTGATTTTTGCAGTTTTATCATCTCATCTGAATATCTGTTTAAAGCTTCTTCTATTTGTTCCAGCCTTTTGTTTGTGTTGACATACTCCATCACTGTTTTGTTTATTTTAACCAGGTCTGTATGCAGTTGTCTTATATCTTCCTGTAGGATATTGGAAGTCATGTCTGAAGGTTGCATTGCTTTTTGCTAAACAGCTGCAGGACTTTTGCCAGTCAGTGTTTCTTCCTCAATTTTTGTAGCTAGATTTCTTCTAGGTCTTCTGTATTTCTTTATTCTTGGCATCTAGGCAGTGCACTTACTAGCCAGTTACTGAAATTTACCCATAAACACAAGTCTACTGGCCTTCTCTGCTGAGTTTCTGTTTTCACACTGGGAGAGCTAGAAACAAGCTGTTACTCAATGTGCAGCCATCTTGGAAGTCCCCTTTTCAGCCTTTATTAATCACATCTTAGATTTCCTTGTTCTCCTTTTTCAAAGTGGTGCTAGTACCTCAACCATTAGGGTACAACTAGCGGCAATTTCGAATTACCATACAGGATTGAATGGCACACACACACACAGCTTCTCACAATTTGAGTAAGGCTTTCTTAAAAAGAACATTCCTTCTAAAGCCTCCTTTTAAAGACCCTACACCTCCATGGGACATAAATTTGATGCTTCAGTCTCTCACACAACATCCCTTCGAACCAGCAGCTACATGCGACCTTAAATAGCTCTCATGGAAGACTATTTTCTTAGTTTCCATCACTTCTGCAAGAATTTCTGAGGTCCAAGCACTGTCTTCTAAACCTCCTTACTTGTTTTTTCACAAAGAAAGAGTGACCTTGCATACAAACCCATCCTTTCTTCCAAAGGTGGTGTCAGAATCCAACATAATTTATTTTTCCTTGCCCTACTACATTTTTTAAATAATGCTTAAATATAGCGTAAAGTATTTCCTAGAGCTCCTGTTTACAGTTTTACTTGTATCTTTTCAGGTGTCTACTTAGGCATACTCAAGAAACTGCAGTCTGTTTTGACAAGAGAAAAAAATATTTTCCTGCTTTCCTATCACAGATTGTTCTTTAACTGTTGGCATAACTGTTTTTTCCCACAGTTTTTAGTCACCATGGAGAAAACATTAGGGTTTAACAATGTTCCAAATGTGAACATAACATCCAACCCCAAGAAATATGTGTAATCAGTGTGTGGTCTGGCTGGAGCCAGTACACCTCAGTGCCCAGTGTGGCATTTGTAAGGCCGTTGTCAAGATCTTTTTTATGCATCAGCAAAACAATACTTAATGGCCTTCTTTCCTGCCAGTTTGGGACATTCAGTGGATGATATTACCTCTTAGTCATTAGAAAGCACCAAGAAAATTCATACTCAATATTTAGAGAAAGAAAAATCCAAAGAAAAATAGAGAAAGGGTTAACAAAAAAAGAGGGAGAAAAAGAGTTTCTTAAGGTCCCACCCTCTTCTCTGGCACCTAAAGTAGCCAAACTATTTTTTCCAGCTGATGCGTTGGTTCCCCACTTGCAATCTGACAGAATCTTAAATTCCTAGACGCGACATCATTGTAATATATGATAAGTCCATGACAAAAGGACACCACTGGGAGCGTCTGATCCCTCCCAGAGGGAACTCTCAATATTCTTGGGCTTCAGATTCTCCTGTTTCATTATATAGGTCTACCAGGAGCATAGTCTTCATCAACTGGGACCATATAATGAGGGCGTTTGTGAAAGATCAGCTAGTAATGGAAGCCCTCCTATTCCCCTCCATCCACTCCTAACATTTGGTCCTTCCTCTCCACCCATCTCAGCCTTGGTGGCTTTATTTCCAGAGCCTGTCCCAGTTCTTCACCAGTTGGTGCAAGCAGCATTCTGTTAATCTACACCAACAGCACATCTGACCCATTGGGTTTTGAAACTGAGTCAATTCTCTGTGCCATATGTCTGACACTGGTCATGTAGCCCTTACAGCATTGACCAATTAGGGATGTGTTCATGGTTTTGAGCTCTTTAGTACCTGACATGTTGGCTTTGATCTCAGTCTTGTATCTGACTGGTCTCTCTACATCAGGAACACACCCATTGGTTCCATCCATCTCTTCTTTGGAAACTGAAATGGCTCCAATGGGTGCTGCTGCAGGCCATCAGCGTCTGCCTTAGCATTGAAGTTCTTTGGGAGGATAATTACATGACTTCCTACACAGTAAGGTGATGCTGCACCAGTTTTTGCTCCACCCCAGACCTCAGTTTATCTGAGTCTTATGACCCTAGTTTTGAGTTCCAAGGACAGAGTAGCTTTTAATATCCCTAAGATTCCTTTCACAAAGATAAAAGGAACACTTCTGACTCCTCAGATGATTGCACCTGAGGTGCATAAAAAGGAGGCACACATATTCCCCAAAAGAATTTCTCACACAGGACATGGACCAGGATGAAGGGAGAGCTTCTTCACGTAGTCCCCCAAATAACTCCTCCTTTAGCGACATTATGGAAATGATATGGCAGAGGAGAAATTGGCCCACATGACCCCCTTCCCTGAATGATGAAGTGTTTTTCAATGCTTTTACAGCTGGCCTTCTACTTCCTAAGTGGAGAAAACATGGAGAATACTCGATATGGTGTAACAATAACTTGCAAACCCAATAAAATTCTGAGACCTCCCAAGGACTGACTCTGTTAAAGAACTGGCCCTCTGAGTCCATTGTGGTTCCAGTAGCCACCAAGGAGGAGCTATCAGAGGAAGCTTCATGGTACATCTTCCTCCTAGGAAATCTAGGCTGTTGGACAGTTTTGGAAAATGGACATAACACTGCTGGGATATTTTATCTTAGAGTGCTGACCTGTATAATATACATGCCACGATTCCAGAGCAATCTGGCTGAACAAATATAGATACCCTCTGGAGACCCTCCCCACACTGAACACAAGAAAGCAAATAGAAGTCCAGCTGTGTACCATGTCCATCACCAGTCTGTCCATGATTCCACTCTCTGATAAAGCTGATGTATCTGGAGCAGCAGACACTGGCACTGCTGCACCCAATCATACCTAGCTGCTAAGTGTCTTTTCTGAATGTCCCCTAAGACAGATCATCATACTTTTGTCTCAAAGTGAAAAACTTTAATGAAGAGTGAGCAAGAAATGAAGACATTCTTTTGTTGGTGTCTGAACTGATACCCCTCAATGATCCTACTCCAAGAACCAGAAGGAAGAGAAACTAGTTCAAGAAATCCCACTGTTCTTCCTATGACTCATCTCCAGACACTGGGAGCAGTCTTTCTGCAATATTTTTGCATCTATACATAAATTCAGCAACCACTTAATCCCTCCACAAGAACTGACACCAAGGAATGCTCTAGTCCATCCTTGGCTACCTGGACTTCTGCATGCATTCCCCTGTTTTCCTTTGAGAACATTTTTACAGAAAGCGTCCGCGTATAAGATCCTTTTGGCCCAAGGAAATATGGGTCCTAATGGTCTGGACTCTTCTAATGTGACCTTTATGATCACAAGATCTGCACTCAGACCTTCTGTCTAACCTGCCTCATCTGAGCATCACTCCCCTCCTCCATTTCAATTTGCTAGCCTCTCAAAAGATCTGCAAATCATTCCTCTAGGCACCTTTCTCTGTAGGCCAACCATCAAAGACACCACTCTTCCATGGGATCTTATTTTAGTACTCCAAGCTCTCACTAAGCCACCCTTTTGAGCCTGCCCCCAATTCCTCCTTAAAACCTTTTTGGAAGACCTTATTTATGGTTGTAATTACCTCAGCAAAAAGAATCTGAGAGTTACATGCCTTGTAATGAAAACTAACATATGTGTTTTTTTTCATAAAGACAGTTTTCCTCAGGCCACATCCGACATTTGTTCTTAAAGTAATCATAGATGCTGCCTTAAACTAGACTATTCAATTGTTGGTCATCTTTTCAAATTACTCAAAGGAGAGTACCAGTTTCACACCGAAGATGTACATATCACATAAGGGTATACATTCGTAGAACAAATTCAATAAGGAAATGTGAACAACTTTTTATATCCTTTTCAAAAGTTAACCTGAGAGCTAAATTTTCCAAAGTCACTTTATCTAGATGGCTATCAGACTGCTTCTCCGACATTTTCTCATGTCAAAACTAACCATTTACCAGCAAGACCCAAAGCACATTACACAAGATCTGTTTTGACTTCTGTGGTCAATATCGAGTGTTTTACTGTATGAGATGTGTGCTGCAGCAACATGGTCAGTAACTGCACACCTTTATCAAGCATTATAAACTCAACCTCATTTAAAGGTCCAACATTTCTTTTAGCCCTACCATTCTCAGGGGTATCCTGCCATGATGCCACCCCAGAAGAAAGCTGGGGATTCTGTCCCAACCATTGAGGCAATGGAGGCGACAATATGGAATACAAAATGTAAGATCCGAGAGCTGACTAAACTGCCAGCAGAGACACTACAGACATGTTGTACGTTTACGGATAGATCATTGTTTTCCCTCTCCATCCATCTCAGCGTTCTTCAAACGATCCCTCTTCAAAATGTTCATAATTTTCCTGGATGGTAGACTTAAGCCCAAAGTTTCTCTTCAGACCACTATTTCAGTAGCTGTTACAGGAACAGTTGGCAGTAGAGGTGATGGGGTAAACCCTATCTGAGAGATCAAGAGGAGCACAATGCATTATGGGAGAAAGGGATAGCTTGTGTGCTGCAGAAGCATAATTTTTGTTTTAGCTCCAGTACTTTATACCTGATGTAGGTCTAAAACAGACAGAAATGTATGACTCTAGTATCCATCCAAAATGTTCATTTAAAATTCAGTGGAGTCAAGCCCACATTGTTGCCAAGAGCTGCAGCTTCCTGACTCTGATCTGGAATCTGGCACCTCTTCCTCTGGTGATGTGGTCTGTACCCATGGCCATACTGCATGCTGTATAATGGCATGCTGCCCAGAGCACTTTCGGTATGTGCCTCTAGTGTATGAAAGGTGTGTATTAGTGAGGTATTTCTGCGGCCTTTCCAGTTGCTGCAGATGTCTTGAGAGGTACATACCAAACAGGGAGTTGTATTCTATAATGGGTCTAATGAGGGATGAGTACAGTGGGACAATGACCTCCTTTTTTCTGGATGAAAAGCCCTTAGTGATGAGGTGTCCCACATAGAACGATTTCCTGATTGTTGTGGCAATGTGGTTATTGAAGGTGAGACCACTATCCACCTGTGTCTCAAAGTCTCTTATCACATTTTCAATGTTTAGTGTACTGCCACCTATGTGGTAATTCACGGGTACATGTTTTTTCCCAAATGGGATAACTATACATTTCTTGGCACTGAGCTTGAGCCTATGGCTCTGGCACCAAGCGTCTGTTTCTGTAAGGCCCTTTTGTAGAATATCCACATAATTTGGGGATTCAATAATGGCTCCCAGTTTGCAGTCATCTGCAAACTTTGTTAGCCAGAGCCCCTTAGTGTTGGCCTGTACTTCAGAGAATTAGATGCCAAACAAAAGCAGTCCCAGGACTGAACCCTGAGGTACTCCACCTGTCACTTGTCTGGAGCTGGATTTGGAGTCAGCTACTTTTACAGTGTGTGTTCTGTCAGTAAGCCAGTTGGCAACCCATCAAGTGACATAGGGATTAATGCCCAGCTTAGTAAGTTTATTTATGATTCCAGAGTGGGGGATGCTGTTGAAGGCCTTGGCGAGGTCCAGATAGGCTGTGTGGACCATCTTACCCTCATCCACAGCTCTGGAGACTGATTTGAAGACGTCAGTCAGGTTCAGGAGATAGGATCGGCCCTTCACAAACGCAAACTGGGTGGGGTCCAGTGTTTGAAGGTTGCCAGTGTCTTTGTTTATAAGATCCATGATAATATGTTCCATGGCCTTGCAGATCAGGCTCGTCAGACTGATGGGATGGTAGTTCCCAGGATCCAAGGTGGATCCCCCCTTGTGGAGTGGGATAACTGTAGCTGTGCGCCACTCAGTGGGTACGAAGCCTGAGGTGAGAGTATGATTAAACATGACACTTAGGTGAGGTGCCAGTTCATTTTGTAGTTCATGTAGCACACAGCCCGGGATGTCGTCTGGTCCCATGGATGCTGTATTTTTAACTTTGGCTACTGGCAATATCCTTAGGATCAGTATATTTAATGCCATTCTGTTGTAGCGCAGAGCAGATCTGAGCATTGCCATTTAGATTCTTGACATAGCTATATAATGCCTTGTGGTTGTCTTTGGAATCTTTGGAAATTTTATTTTTGTATCTAGCTTTGGATGATTTTATGAGGGATCTCAGCTTCTTACTGGGGCTGGTAAGGGAATTTTTTGCATCCTGGGATTTTCCTCTTTTCTGCAACAGTTTCTTCCTTTTGTTGTAAAGTTTGTTTATGGCAGGGGACCACCAGATTGGCTTCCTTTGTTTTGGAGGAAAGCGTCTTGGTTCTATTTGGGATGGCACGATTTATGCACAAGTGGATGTGCTTGTAAGGTGCCTTAGTGTAGGATTCAGCAGTCAAACTTTCAATTCCCGTCTGCATGGGTATCATGAAGTTTGTCACATCTGACTTGAGTAGCATGAAGTTGGCTTTGGAGAAGTTTTTTACAGAAGTTTCCTTACTGGGGCATGGGGAGGAATGTGGATATCAAGGGTGATTAGCTTATGGTCAGACCTGACCAACGAGGGGGTGACCGTAGGTGTGGAGCATCGATTTCCCATGTTGGTAATGACCAGGTCTAGGATATTGGAGCCTCTGGTGGGACTATGGATTAGTTGATCCAGGGCATTGGAATTTATGAATTCCAAGAACCGTTGGGCAAAGTTGTTGGTACATGAGTAGTTTTCCCAGTTAATGGCAGGGTAGCTGAAATCACCCAGTATTAGGGTGTTTGGTTGTATCTTAATATTTTCCAGTATGTTTAGAAAGGTGGTGTGAGAATCTTGGGGCATGGTGGGGGATCTGTAGCAAGCAACAATTTGGATTGCAGTCTTACCTAGTGTTAGTTGCACCTGGAGAATTTCAGACACATTGTGTTGGGCAACTAGTCTGGTGAATATGGACACTCCTCCACCTTTAATGTTTTGGTCCTGGTTTGGTTACTTGTTGACAGAAACAGTAATAGTGACACCAATTAGTGTATGAGAAATCAGTTGGTGGTAAGGATGGTTGCCGCTTAAATGAGGAAGTAGAGAATTCAGTGGCGTTGAATAGACCCGTGATATTTACCAATAATAATAGGAAAATCAAGGCGATTTTTATGAAGAATTGGAATATCTTAACTATAGATTAGAAGTTACATCAATTAGTAGGTGATACCCCCTAAGTTCACATACAAAAACACTAAATCATTGAAACGTCTATTATGCTATGAGAAGAAAGGAAAACAACAGGTAAAATCAGATAGGAAAGGGACCTACGCATGTACGACTTGCAATCAATGCTGTTATATGTTGAATAATAATACGTTCATGCATCCAGACACAGGAAAACAATATAAATTTGAGTTCTATGCAGACTGTCGAACACATGATTTAGTCTATTTAGCTGTGTGCACAACATGCACATCTTTTTATGTAGGTATGACCAATAGAACCCTTAGAGAACGTTTAAGAGAACATATTTATACCATTAAAAGGGAAGATGATAATGCATTGGCTAAACACATTATAGACAAAGGTACGACACATAAATTTAAGTTCATGGCCATAGAATTGATACATAAAGATACCAGGTTAGGTGATTATAAGAATTACACTGAACAAAGAGAAACCAGTTGGATTATGAGGTTACAGGCAGACACAGCCACCGGTTTAAATGACAGAGTTTTGTTGAAACCATTTCTTAGTGGAAGGGGCTTTAAGCATTGATGTTTCCATGACTATATTTTATTATACCTTTCGCTATTTCATAAATTTTTTATATATATATATATATATATATATATATATTTTTTTTTAAGATACATTTTCAACGTGTAGTACTAGATATGCTCCATGGTCTCTTAGATTTGATTTGTTACATAGCCTCAGATTTATATGTCTCCCACATATTATGATAGTTTCATTTTGACTTTGATGCAGGCTTATAGGAATGAGTTTATTAATACTTTATATGTTTCATAAGCTTTATAATACACACATTTTTAAAATATATGTTTAAATAGTGTATATATATATATATATATATATATATATATATATATATATATATATATTTTTATATAGTATTTTTATATTTTTAAACAGTTTTTATAAATTATCTGTTTGTTCATTTATTTCTGTGATTTTAACATCAGGCTTATGGCTGGATTTACATAAATTAACATTTATTCATAATTAGATAGTATATCTGATTGGTTGAATAATTAATTGAATGAAGTTTTTAAATGCAGTTGTCTGTTAGGTTTTGAACAGTCTGATGAAGCATTCTCTTGAAATGTGAAAGCGCTTACTGTATTGAAACGTATCTTTTCATTTTGTTTTAGTTTTTGTTATTTTAATAAAAGGTCAGCTTCTCATTGTCGTGTTGTGCCTCAGGGAGTTTCTACGCTTGGATCTTGAATTTATATGCTGTTCTGAGGCACTTTACCCTTGCTTATTGATTTGCTACAGGCCGTAGGAAATATGCTGAAGGGTAGGTCAACCAAATGCACCGAAAGCTGCTGCCTCCGGAAGAAAGCAGTGGTAGCACTGCCATGCCTGCTGGTTTCCGAAGGTGATAGCTGTAGTCCATTTCACTTGCAACTGAATGGAGCCAGCTAGCTAGGCAGCCCTGCTTGGCCCATATCTGGTCAGTTTAAACCTTTAGACTTACAATAATATGGTCCCTGCCCTTCAGTTTTGTTTCCACAGTGTATATATATATATCTATATATATATATATATATATATATATATATGAAACTCCTGCCAGATCACTGAAAACTCTTGAAGCTGGGTCATTTCATTTCCAAGGTGCAAAGGCCATTGTTGCCACTGAGAATCCCATTGTCTCATGCATCTCACTTCCTTTATTCTGTAGAACTCTCTAAAGTGCCAGTGTATATCGTATGTTTTAAAAACCCATCTGTAGTTCTGTAAACCTATGAAAACAGATTTGCACAATTCTACTCTGCACACGTATCTCACAGCAGTAACAGACCATCTGCATTTGCTCTATGTGCAATCCTGTCCAGCCAACACATGATTCCGTGAAGAACACAGTGGGCTTCTGATACATGTATGTCACTTAACTGATCTGAAGTTGCAGTACTGTGTGTCATTTTGGACAACAAAACCCATATGTTACCCTATGATGACACAGCTACCAGTGGCCAATGTACAATATAGTAAGTAGGATGCAAATCTTGCATTGTGGCTCTGCAGCCTGTATGACTGCTCAGGGAAACATACATGAACCCTGAGCCACTAATGTAGTAGTGTACTACACAGATGTTCACACATGTTCACCTCTGTGGTATTACATTGCAGCTCATAGTGACATGTACTCCTAACCCATTTATGTACATATGCATTGTCCATGTGCACACTAAAGTGACCTACTGTGCTGAACATTCTATGTATGTTGTTGCAGAGTAGCTAGACTGCACGTTTGTTGCTCACCACCTGGGGATGCTGTAAGGTTCTCTTGCCAAGGCAAACTGTTGTGACTCAGTGGGAGTTAGCAACACTGCTTTCTGTATCACACCCTAAAGGTACACTCTGGGTATTTAGTGGGAAGACCAGGGTATGACCAGGGTATGTTCAGCAGTTGTAAGAGCAGTTAACTACACTGATAATGTACACTTTCAGGGGATGCTGTAAGGTGCCAGCACCAGTATTTGGACAGCAGATAAAATGGGAGTAGACCACATTACTGATGTATATTTATTTACTATTTGTTTACCAGGTAAGTGTACTGTTCTATTGACCCTTTCCAGGCAGAACCTGAGCTCCGAGAGCAGAAAACACATCATGACCTTTCTAATTAAAAATATTATTTACAGAATGGGCACACAGCAAATTTAGAACATAATGGCAATTATGCATTGACAAATATATATATATATATATATATATATATATATATATATATATATATATATATATATATTTTTTTTTTTAACGGAAGCTATAAAATACATAAAATACAGTGAAATCATACATAGAAGACATACATTTCACATGCATATTGGAGTTTGTGTGTAAGATGCTACATTAATAGGCTGACAAATGTTTCTTAGCAAACCACAAAAAAATAAAAAAATAAATATAACAACAAACCAGTGACCACCAAATCTTTTATTGCACTTGCTTCTGACGTCTCGGCTACAAGCCTTCAAGGAAGATAAAAACCAACTAAACACCACATGTATATATATCATAACCAATAAGCCAATAAAACAATTAATACATTTACTACATTAATTAATTAGAAACATTTGAAACCCTTAAAGCAATATAGCTGCCAACTACAATAAAACTCTCCAGTTAAATTCTGAATTCATACCCTTAGGGCTTAAAGTATCAAACTTCAAAATATAAAGTGCTTCTTTAGGTTCATATGTTGATACTAGGCTATCTGCCCTAGGGCATTTATAAGCCTAGCCAGAGTGTATTTGACTTTTGCCACTCTTTTAGATTAGTTGACTGTGCCTCTGTATAGTAGGTCACAGAAGGTAGCCCTTTTAAGGTTAGTTTACTGTACCTCTGTCAAGCAGGGACACAGAAGAGATCCCAGTGGTAAACTTACGATCTCCCATCCAGTCGTCAAGATTTCTCTTGAAGAGGGTCAGTGAGGGGCTCTGCCTAACATGGATTGGGATGTTGTACCAGAATGAGGGGAGCCTCTGGGATATGAATCTGTCCCTCCAGCTATTTATTTCTGTGCTGAGGTTCAAGTCCCTGGAGCGTGTAGCTCTAAGGGATTTGGATTTTCTGAGGTGAAGCATGTCCATTAATTCTGGGTTGGACATGGCTTTATACGTCAGACACAGATTGCCTCTGAGTAGGCGGTATGCAACTGAATATTGCTGGACTGCATAGGGCATCTGCTTGAGCCCCTTGCTTCTGTTGGTGAGATACTTTTGGGGTCTTTCCAGTTGCTGAAGGTGTCGGGTAAGGTACATCCCAAATGGGGCATTGTACTCAATTATGGGCCTGATAAGTGATGAGTAGAGGGGCACAATGACCTCTCTTGATCTAGATGTGAACCCTTTCATGATAAGGTGGGCTATATAGAAGGTCTTTCTAACCACTTTGATAACGTGATTGTCAAAGGAGAGATTGCTATCTACTTTGGTCCACAAGTCCCTAATTACTTCTTCCATACTTAATGGATTACCACCTATGTGGTAATTTGTGGGCACTTTGTTTTTCAAAAAGGGGATGACTATGCACTTTTTGGCATTTAACTTTAGGCCATGGCTCTGGCACCAGTTATCCGTCTCTGTGAGACCCTTTTGGAGGATGCTTGTGTCAGCCAGAGAGTCGATTACAGCACCCAGTTTGCAGTCATCTGCGGACTTGGTCAGCCATAGTCCACCCATGTTAGCCTGTACCTCGGAGAAATATATACCGAACAAGAGAGGTCCCAGGACTGAGCCTTGTGGGACACCACTTGTAGCTGATTTAGAGTCTGACATGGCACCTGCTATTCTGACCATGTGGGTTCTATCCCTGAGCTAGTTTGCAACCCATCTTGTGGCATAGGGGTTGATATTTAAGCTGGTGAGCTTAGTTATGATGCCCGAGTGGGGTATTGTGTCGAAGGCTTTTGCGAGGTCCAGGTAGGCTGTGTGGACTACCTTCCCTTCATCTATGGCTTTGATAACTGTTTCAAAGAAGTCGACCAGGTTCAGTAGGCAATATCTGCCCTCAATGAAGCCAAATTGGGTAGGATCCAGTGTCTGTGTTTATGATTTCTATGATGATACGCTCCATAGCTTTGCAGACCAGGCTAGTCAGGCTTATAGGACGATAGTTTCCGGGGTCTGTTGTGGCACCACCTTTGTGGAGTGGGACCACTGTTGCTGTACGCCATTCCTTGGGTACATATCCTGTAGTAAGGCTGAGATTGAACAGTGACTTTATATGAGGGTTTAGTTCTTCTTGGAGCTCATGTAAGACGCAGCCCGGGACACCGTCTGGTCCCATTGATGCTGTGTTTTTTGCTTTGGAGAGGGCAGCTCTCACCTGTGCATCTGTGGTCTCAGGAAGGCTGCACTCTGTTGGGATAGACATTTGCTCTTTTGGGGGGAATTGGGAGAGAAGTTTGCACTGAACCTTTCATCCTGGCAATGTCTGTGGGTTCAGTGTATTTTTTGTCATTTTGCACTAACTCAGAGCATATCCGGGAGTTGCCTCCCAGGTTTCTGACATAACTAAAGAAGGCCTTGTGATTATCTTTAGTGTCTTGTGCAATTTTTCTGTCGAAGCTGGCCTTAGATGATTTTATGAGGGATTGTAGTTTCTTGCTAGTACTGATCAGTGACACCTTCCCTTTTTGGGATTTTGCTCTGTCATGTAGTAGCTTTCTCCTTCTGTTGTATAGCTTATTTATGGCAGGGGTCCACCAGACAGGTTTCCTGCCTTTGGAGGAGTGAGTCTTGGTTTTATGTGGGATAGCATGCTCCATGCATTCCTGTAGGTGTCCATAGAATGCTTTTGTAAATGATTTTGCATTTTGGGCTGTATTTTCCACTAGCCCCGGGGGCTTTGAAGGATTCCACCTCAGTTTTGAGGAGTGTGAACTTTGCTTTTGAGAAGTTCTTCACCGTGGTTTCCTTGGCTAGGGGTGGGGATGGAATATGGATGTACATTGAGATTTGTTTATGGTCTGATCTTACCAATGAGGGGTATACCTCTGGTGTGGAACATAGAGACCCCATGTTGGTGATGACCAGATCCAATATGTTTTCCCCTCTTGTGGGAGTGGTGACCAGTTGCTCCATAGCATTTGAGTTTATAAATTTTAGGAACCGTTGGGCGAGGGTGTTTGGGCTTGAGTAGTTTTCTCAGTCAATGTTTGGGTAGTTGAAGTCACCCAATATAATAGTGTTTGGAGAGACCTTCATATTCTCCAGTGTTCTCAGGAAAGCCGAGTAAGGTTCCTGTGTTTGGGAGGTTGGTCTGTAGCAGGCTACAAACTGAAAGGCAGTTTTTCCCACTGTTAGTTGCACATGAATGGTCTCTGATGCCTCGTGCAGTGCCATTAACTTGGAGGTGTGGGTATCTTTGATAAATATGGATACTCCCCCTCCTTTTGTGGTTCGGTCCGAGTTTTGGGGCCGGAAAGCATGGTATGAAGTATAACCTGTTAGTGCTGGGGTGCTCTCGGGAGCCTTGTACCAGGTTTCTGTTACTGCACAGATATCGATATTTTCCATACTGAGGAGAGTCTCGAGTGCGTGCATCTTGAGGTTTAGACTTCTGGCACTGAGCAGCATTACCCTTAGTTTTTTTTTTCTTTGTGTTGTCTATGGGGGTGGGTTTGTCATTTGAGCCTTGCCTAAAAAAGGCACTATGGGGGAGGCAAGAGCCTTTGCCAATATTCAAAAACCCAGGGGTGACAGGTGCAAGCCGTCCCTAGCGAAGCAATGTGGCTTGTCGAGCATGTCATCCCAGGCTGACAGACACTGGATCCCCTTTGAATAACACCAATACTTTAGCCAATTGTTAAAATTGATCATTTTGTCTTTATACTGTGGCATCATTCTTGGTGAGGGTAAGATGCTACTTAAGGTCAGGGTCATACCGGCCTGGGCTACATGATCAAAGAGCTCCTGTACGTCTTTTTTCATGTAGTCCAGGGAGGTACATCTCGGGTCATTCTCACCAGCATGGACAATGACGAGTCATATTTGTACTTGCTTTGGAGTGACCTGAGTGCTTGTGTTATGTGGCGGATCCTGGCACCCGACAGGCAGCTTACAGTAACCTTCTCCTTGTTCAGCCTGGTGAGTGAGACTTCAGTTTCTCTGACAATAGAGTCACCTATTACAAGTGTATTAGGTGTGTTGTTTAGCCTTAAGGGCTGTGATTGTGTGGCACACTGACTTTGTGAGCTATGTGCTACGTGGATATTGTTTTGTGGTAGGTGTTTCTTGGATGTCTGCTTTGGAGGTCTCTGCTGCTTAGGCAGATTTTTATTTAGAGCCTCCAAGTATGTTTTTGTGTGTTTATGTGTTTGGTTTGCTGATGCGATAGGTCAGTGTGAGACTGGATTTGTGGTGTGTGTGGTTACCTTCTCCTCCTGACAGGCTGTGCCAGTACTGGGTTGAGAGAGCTTAGCCTCCAGTTTGGCTATATAGTTGCATCTCTCACATATATTTGAGCTTGTTGGGAGGAGGAGAGGGTGGTCTGTATACATAAGGCAGTTGTAACATTGCCTCAAGATTCCAAGATTCACCAGCTGGACTGGAGAGTAAACTCAAAACTGACCTTTGGACATGCCTGAATAATATAGGGAACTACTTATTGACTGATCAGAATGAACCAATAGGGAACAAGTGCTTAGAAGGAGTATAGGAGGATGTAGTGCTTTAGTTTGTGTTTATCTATGAGATTACTTATATGAGCAAGTGCAGGGCTTTAGAATGAAAATAGAGTGCTTAATTAGAGATTTAGAGCAATTCTAAGGGAAAAAGTGAAGAGCAGACTTTGTGGAGCTGGGAACAGTTTAAACCTGTTTAAGCGGTGCTGCCCGACGCTGCTCTGTGTGCAAGACCGCGCAAAAAGAGAGTTGCATGGTTTTAAGAGAGAGAGATCAAGGAGTTTAGAATTGACCAAAAATGGCCAATAAAACTACAGCTTCTAAGCAGTAACCACTCCTACAGGGACAGGCAGGCTGCTCAGTGTTAACCACTGCCACTGGTGAACACAGAGACTTCCCTTTAGCCCAAGCAAGCAATGGCCTCCAAGAAACTTACAAACAGTTCAGAACAGCAAATCTGTAACTGAACTTTCTTAAATTTCAGAAAGTGGGGAAAAAAGCAAGTTTTTTTGTTTCTATCTGTATTAAACATTAATCTATTTTTTAGACATGAATCAAGGGGAACTTCATAAATTTTTTCTAATATTGTGCCTTTTGAAACGCATCACAGAACTTTGATGTGCAGCTTGAAAATGCATCGCTACTGAACTTGATTCCCTCATATTAACTATGTCCCTAATGTGTTCTAACAATCTAACTTTAAATGCTCTTAGTCTGTCCAATATAAATCGTCACAAGGACATCTTAGAGCATAAATAATACAGTGCGTATTACATTTAAAACTACCTGCAACTTGAAACTTTCTTCCATTTATATATTCAAAATTGTTTACAACATATTTGCAAGCTGTACACCTACCACACATTTGTGTACCTAAATAAAAAATACTGAGAGGTAAGGCCACTAAAGGCATAACAAATTTTCCTCTAACTAGCATATTTTTTAAACTTCTTCCCACCCTATAACATATTTTAAGTTGCTTAGGGAAACAAGGATGTACTTCTTTTTTAGATTGGAAAAAATTCCAATAATATTTAACAAAATTCATCAAAATATCACTAAAGGGACTATAGGTAGTAGTAAAATATATATCTATATAAACATTCACTGAATTACTACCATATTTAAATGGCTTAACTGATGTTACATTCCATCTATCCTTAACTTTAGAAATTGATTTAGAGATAGCTTGATTACTATAACCCCTAATATAAAACATATTACAAGTATTAGAAATTTCCTCTCAACTCAGAATCAACATTACATAATCTGTGTATGCAAATTAACTCCCCAAAAAGGTAAAGCATCTATTGTGTGTGGTGGGTGACAGCTCGTAGCTTTTAGGTAGTATATATCACCATTGAACTTCCTATGTACCCTAGTGTGTAGGACCCAGCAATTGGAAATATCAAGATCTACATCTAATAAAGAGACTTGTTTACCTTGCTGTACACCACTAATAAAGATACTTGTTTACCTTGCTGTACACCATCAAATAAGTCCAAACCTATTCATTTGTAAAAAGTCCACAAAACTGTCCACTTCATTTTCTCCACCCTCACACAAAAAAATAAGGTCATCTATAAAGCGGGCATAATGTTTAACAAACCTAATATAGAAATCAGCTTTATATATATATTCATATTCAAATAATCCCATACTCAAATTTGCATAGGAGGGGGCAAATGCTGCCCCCATAGCTGTACCTCACAGTTGTTTAAATATTTCCTTATTAAATTAAAAAAAATATTACATAAACAGAAACACAGTAATTCCAAAATGAATTCAGTAGCGGGGCATTCTCCTAGAAAAAACTTTACTGCCTCCATACCAAATGTATGTGAAATATTTGTATAAAGGCTGCTAACATCAAGTGCGATGAAATACATATTTTCATTTAAAGGCACATTTTTAATTGTTTCTAAATAATCAAACACATCCTTAACATAAGCAGGTAAAGACAAAACTTTTGGCAGTAATAAATGATGTAATAAACGGCCCATATTGTATAAAAAGTATTGTTTTCCTGAAACAATAGGCCGCCCAGGGGGATGCTCCAAATTTTTATGTATTATTGGCAAGCAATAGAAACAGGCCTGGTCTATACTAAACTTCTTTTTTGGCATCCTCCTTGGAAAAATACCGTAACTTTACGCCCTTATTGATTAATTCCAAATACTGTTCTTGAGCTAACATATACACAGAAATATGTACTCTTTCATATACATTTACATCATTTAGATGTACATAACACATTTCCAAATAATTAGGAACATTTAAAACCACCAGTCTATTACCCTTGTCAGCAGGTTTGAAAATCAAATGATTGTTTCCCCTTAGATTCTTCAAAGCAACCCATTCCATTCCACCTTCGTAAGATTATATTCAACATTACTTGTTTGTTTAAAAAAACTATCAATTTCTAAAGCAACAGAAAAGTTCAACATTTGATAAAATAATTTAATATCATTACTAATAACAGGTATAAATTTATAATTAAAGCTAATATTACTAGTATCAAACCTATAATATGCATTAACCAATTCACCAGAAGTACATGAATAAAAACTTTCATTGTCAGATAAAGTATCAATTTCATCAACCACTTCACAATCTGTAACAATTTCATCTTTAGCATAAAAAAAATGTTAACTGCAACTTTCTGACAAATCTATAAACATCACATTTAATTTCATGCAAGCGTAGTGTCACAGTAGGTATAAATTTCAGTCCTGACTGCAGTGGTGGTGCTGCGGTAGCGTTGTCGCCTCACAGTAAGACATTGTCCTGTTTGATTCTTAGCTAGGGCGTCTTCTGTGTGGAGACATGCATGAATGGACATACCTTCATTGAAGGTTGTGCGTCAGGGCCAGCAACTCGGCACGTAAAAATCTACTGCTAATCATTAGCAGACCGGACTTCCGCTGTGGCGACCCTTAACCGGGAAAAGCCAAAAGACACAACTCTAAAACAGATATTTCTACATCACTCAACGACTGTCCCGATAAATTGACAACATAAGATAAGCAGTTATCACTTCCCTTTCTTTGAATATTGGTGTTGTTGAGGACGTTGGTTGTTGTACTGTTGCCCATTACCATTGAATTGTCCTTCACATTGCCGCTTTCGTGAATTAAACCCTCCATGGCCATTATTGAAGTTCCAAAAAGTCTGCTGCATACCCTCCGAGTTCTGGGGTTTGGGCAAAAAAGGAAACTTAGTAGCATTATTTACTGGAGCATTACCACTTTCCCCTGAAGAAATCGATTCACTGGTAGACACAGCTGATGAAAAAGAACTCTGTTCAGTCTGAATGTTTCCTTGTTCAAAGGACACATGAAGGAAAGTCCTTTTCTGATTGGTTCTAGAGAGGAAGGGTTTACCATTGTCATAGTCGCGGGTGTTGCAGCCGCGGTGGTGCATCGGTAGTGTTGTCTCACAACAAGAGGTCCTCCCGTTCGATTCTCAGTTGGAGCGCCTTCTGTGTGGAGTCTGCATGTCCTCCCCACTGTCGAGTGGCGTTCGAAAGACATGCGTGAAAGGGTGTGCCTTCTTTGAAGGTTGGGTGTTGAGCTGGCACCTCAGCACTGTGAAAATCTACTGGCAATCATTAGCGGACCGGAGTTCCGCTGTGGCGACCCCTAACCGGGAAAAGCCGAAGGAACAACATAGCCCCATTCTTTGCTGCGAATCAGGCAAACCATCTTGAAACACTCTGGGTAAATCCAGATTGGGGTCACTGGCCATTAAGTACAAATAGCAAACCACAAAAATAAATAAATAAATAAATAAATAAATATACCAACAAACCAGTGACCACCAAATTTTTTATTGCACTTGCTTCTGACGTCTCGGCTGGAAGCCTTCAAAGAAGATAGAAACCAACTAAATCACATGTATATATATCATAACCAATAATCCAATAAAACAATTAATACATTTAACAATGACAAATGTTTCTTACATGTATTCTCTTATTCATGATATGGACTGGTAAGTTACCTAACTATTGTCATGGTAGCAGCTGTAGGTCGATTCAGTAAAGAGATGCTGTTTACCTGCATATTTGAAGCTTTTAATCTTTAGGGATTATTTAGTATATGGCATTGGAGTGAGCTCAATAGGCATAATGAAAGCTGAATGCAGTGCTGATCTACACTTTAAGAATAAGCCTATGACACCACGGTGACCTTGCTTGAGAGCTGACCACACTGTCAGCACAGACAATAAGGAGATTTTAAGTTTATAGTTTTGGTACTGAGTTCAGCAGGAGGAGATTGTACACCCATTTTACACTTTCAGGACACTATTTCCCATTCTGCGATGCAGCCATAACGTAGATATAACAGATGCCCAATGTGCACACACACTGGCAGTTAGCACAGTGGATTAAGGTTCTCGGCTGTTAATGAGCTGTTTTCTGTAGTCTGATGTACAGGATTTGATTCTTTCCACTTTCATTTGTCTATTGTGTGACTCAGACTAAGTCACTTTCGTCAGACAGTGGTCCTGTGCCACACCTGAAAAGGGACTCTTGCATCCAGTTCACTTAGCTAGTTAACAGTGTGTAAAACAACCAAAGTTATATGTTATGCAGGTATTCACCACCTGTCCTGGACAGGCACTGTTTCCCTGCAGTGTACTACTGATGCTTCCTTTTGATGGCTGTTTGGTCTGCAAATGAAAAGGTATGCAGTACACTACCACATGACCATAGCAGGGTGCATATATAGCACAGTCATCTTTTAGCAGCCTCTCGGGGTCCCTCTCCTCCAAGTGTGACTATTTTTGTTTGCAATATTTTACATTGAATGATATGCCTAGGGTTTCTCTTCAGTGCACAATAAATGCCCATGTAGGTGTATAAGCTTCTGTGAGTAGGATCAGTAAAGACTGCTACTCAAGTACCTTATACTGCCTACACTTGAACTGTCACATTTGCAACAGCCTTCCCACACGTGCACCCCACTGTATTGTCCTAAACAAGAGAAATTGGATAATCTTCAAAAATAGAAGACTGTATGGACAACAGCTCATCATTACTATATCAAATGGTTGCTGAGACATAGCTAATCTAATTACTTTGCACAGCCTACCCATCTGTGAATCAAACTCGAGAACCAAATGAATACAACCTGTAATAAACAAACTATTCCAGTTAAATTCTTGGTCTAAATGACTTTAAACCTTAGTTAAGAGTTTTTGCTTTCAATCATAAGTCTTTCAAAATATCAAGCCTAGACACTGCTCAACATTCAGTCCAGAAATGGTGCCATTGTTCCTACTGCTCCATACATGGTCTCTGTGGCTCAGCAGGTAGTACACTAGCCTTTTATGCTGGAACTGGAAGTTCAAAAGGCTATTCTCTTCACATACCTGGTGCTGTATTCCCGAGGTGTGTTCTTCAGATGAGAAGCTAAAGTCCCATCTCCCTAGGTCGATGGTAGCTCAGGATGGATGTACAAGATTCAGTAGCACTTACAAAAAACGCAGGGGCAGAAACCATCTTATTTACAATCCCTCATAATTGTTTACACTTTTTTTCCAACAACTAGATATAAAATAAAGTTGAACAAAATTATCTGTTAAATATTATTCTAATTGAAAGCCTGTAATAAATCAAACATGCACCTGACTGAATCATGTTTACATACCTTTCATTTCCTTGGTACATAGAATGGCCCTCTTTATTGGGTTTAGCTTTGATCCCCAGATTAGAGAACAAATGACCCCCAATCACCCTTGTCTCAACTCTTACAGTAAAAGATGCACTTAACCTTAATAACTTGTCAAAGCAGAACAGATATGCTTTTGTCTTATCATTACATTAAACTTCCATAAATGTATAATTTCTCTTTTTTCTGCATGTAGACTTTTTCATACTTCTAGTATGATCTCCCAACAGGAGATTGTTGCATTATCCTTTAGCTAAGGAATCCCTGCCAAGGGTAGCCCAATGTCTGGCCAGTATTCCAAAGCCTTTAGTTCTTATAGGCATTGTACTTCACACATATACTCCCCATGCAAGATGTAGGGCATAAAGATGATGTATGGATGGACTCTAAAATGACCAACACAAGTTTAATCATACTGATATATTTCACAGCACAGATATCTGTATGTATGAGGAATTACATACCTTTCTTCTAATCTCCATTCCCAATTTAATGTCAACTTTTAAACTTTTTTTTTTTTTATAACATTCATTATTACCCCAACCAATAATGGGCTCAGTGAGTAACATTGCCTTTCATGACTCAGCATTTTAATGCCATCCACTTAAAAAAAAATCACACGTTAAATAAAACAAGTCTGATTATACACTTGAACAAAACAAAAAAAAACTGATTTCCTTAGCCATAATGTTGTAATACTTAAAACAAAATGTGTATGAAATTGTCTTTAGATCCCTTACAATGAGTTTACCCTCTTCCCAAAATGTAATCTCCATTGTTTCTGTATATTCCAATTCATTACATTTTAGGTACTTCTCCATCTCACATCACCCTGCCAAACTTCAGATGCAGTATCTTCAGATCTTTTTTTTTGTCCTTCCATATCATTGTTGCAGTATCCTTTACCTAAGAGATCCCTGCCAAGGGTAGCCCAATGTCTGGCCAGTATTCCAAAGCTTTTAGTTCTTATAGGCATTGTACTTCACACATACACTCCCCATGCAAGATGCAGGGCATAAAGATGACTTATGGATGCACAGACTCAGAACTTCTTTGCTGCCTGTCTGAACATCATTACTGAATGTTAGCCTGAACACCCTTCTACTGTGATGCTTACCAAGATGTATTTTCAGGTAAGTGCCTCGTTTGGGTTTCTTCTCTTCTATTTTTTGTGTTTATTGTGTTCATGTTATCCAGAAAGGGAAAATGTCAGTTTGGGAGGCAGATTCCCCATGAAGACTGCCACGACCAGTGTCTCTTTTGTTTGGGTGCTTCCCACGATCCTACATAGTGCTCTTAACTGCCAGGTGTTTGTGCTTAAGACCCTACATAGTTCTCTGTCCTCCTTGTCCATATACCTGGAAAACCAATGTGTTACGTTGTTGGCTCAAGTTGCAGTGGCAGAATCCTCCTGTCTTGAGGGCCAGCCTTCTGCCATGAACAAGGCCATAAAAGTTAGGTCTAATCTGGATGCTGCCCAGCTTCCCCCAGACAACAATCTCAATTCTGGTGAAAATCTGGTGGACCGTCCATTGGTTGTTTTGGATTCCTCTGCCATGTTCTCATCGGAGGCCAGCATGGATCCACCTTCTCACATGTCCTTGGAGGTTTTTTAAACATCTGTACCTCACATTGAAGGGGGAACTTTGACTGATTATATCCAATGGAGTGGGGGGGGGGGATTTTTCAGGTCTTAGGGAGGAGACTCCTAAGAATCTGAGGGTGTTTGGTGTGGATGTCTCACAGAAAAAGAAACAGAAACAAAGCATATTTCTCCTGTTGTTAAGGATACTAACACGAATGGCAGGATTTCACTTAGGGTTTATTTACTGCTTTGATGACCTTGAAGCCTACTCAAGGAGTCTTTGTGTCTGCTCCTCCACTCCACTTACGAGGCCTAGGGAATTGGACTCCTTGGATGAGGACCTGGACTCGGGGGAAAAATATTCAGCTTGCTCTTTCCAAATCCCTCTCCCCTTGGACTACACTGAAGAGGAGGAGGACTCCATAGGTCCAGATTCCCCCTTTGCAGGAGTTCTCCTTTGGGGATACCATTGCTCATGTGATAGATTATTTTATGTGGGAGTGTTCTCCAGTCACTTATACTCAGAAAAGATATTTTGAGCTCCTACACTTGGAGTCTCCTAAGCCATCTGCTGTTCCTCCTGTTCAGGATGCCCTTCTGTATGCTTTCTCAGCTATATCTGTAGCTCCTGACTTAGCCCCCTGCACCTAAGAAGCCAGATATATTCTATGAATTGCCTGTGGAGAACAAATTTCTTTACAAATGTCCTTCTGCTGACTCTTCTATAGTGTCAGTCTCCTCTGAGAAGCCATCCATGTTATTGCTCTGTACCAAGCTGTTGCCTTCTGATAAGCAGAGTAGGGCTATGGAAAGGATAAGCAAGAAAGTCTACACTGCTGTCACTCCTTTAGGGCCATCAGCTACCAGACTCTTATGGCCATGTATGTTTTGACCCTCCTTTCTCAGGTTTCTAAGGTGTATTCTGACCTTCCTGACTCTAAGGGAGTAGGCTTTGGCCCTTTCTCCTGCTGGGCTCTACTTCTCAAATTGTTCACTCAATTAAATGCAGCTAATGCCTCTTTCACAGCTGCTGCCTTTGGTTCAGTTATGAGGCGTTGTTCTTGGTTTCATTTTCAGGCTTTGCCTGATGATATTAAGGCCAAACGTTTGGGTCCTGTTTTGAAGAATAAAAATCTTTTTTGGTTCTGCTGCAGCTGAACTTTTCACGTCTGTTCAGAACAAGGGTAAAGCCTTGCAGGAGATGAAACATATTTTTGTTCCTCCTATTCCCAAATTTCAGAGTAATTATCCCTATAAGTCTGCTTATTTGCTTAGGCAATCTAACCCTTCTTCTAAGGTCAAGAAGAGTTTTTGGAGTGTGCCTTCTGTTAAGTCTAGTCAGACTCCTGCTGCCCAGAAACCTTTCAGGGCAAGTTGTATTCTTTTTGATAGCTTGTGCCCTCCTGCCCTCTGCCAGGTTCTCTTGCACCTCCATCTGCCCCTATCTCTTCAAATTGGCACAAATCACTTCAGACTCTTGACTTCACTCCATTATCTGTCAGGGATAGTTCATGGTTTGGAAGTCCCTTCCTCCCTTTTCAGGCATTTGTTAATATCCTCAGAAACAGCTGTCTCTTTTTCCAGAGGTCCTTCACTCTATTTTGGCTCAGAGCACCATTCTAGCCATGCCTCCTGCACAACTAGGGAAAGAGGTTTATTCCAGGATGGTTTTGATCCCACTAAAGGAGGCCAATTCTGGATCTTTTCAGGCTGAACTCCTTCCTCAAGATTCCTTCCTTTTAGATGTTATCCCTTTAGACATTATTTCCTTTTGTACCCCAGATCTACCTTCACGTCCCCATCTATCCTCTCATCAGAAAATGTTTACGTTTATCCATGTCTTCCTTGCATTTTCATTTCTCTGCTTTGCCCTTTGGTCTCTGTACTGCCCCAAGGGTATTCACCAAATTCCTTGCTCCTGCCATTACTTTTTGTAGTATTCAAGGAGTTCAGTTCTTTTCCTGTCTAGATAATCTGCTTAGAACTTGAAAGAAAACACAGCACACTCCGTAAATGCACAAATAAGAAGGAGCAGGCACCGGAACACAAAAGACAAGCTTCTTCAAGCCAAATCCAGCAAACCAAATCCAACAAACGATCTTCGCCAATGTTTAATGTTGTTGAAACCTTTTATTTTACCAGACCATGCAGCATTTTTCGTTTAGACCAATGTCCAAACTTCATCAGACAAACACTGGCTTTCCCGCCAGTCTACATTTAAATATAAAACCATAGTGATGTCATCAAATGAACAGTGTTTTAAAGAAATAACATCCTTTCTAAAAACAACAGTATATTTTCCTTTTGCAACATTAGCAGCATTAATGATTGTACCAAAACATATATTACTGTTAAAAGGTCAAATCGTTGATTTTATAATGTTATAAATTTATAAACCCAGTGTTGTAATACTAAATTTAATAACACAGGTTTTTTTCATATCATAGAAGCTTTATGAATATTCTAACATTTATAAATAGGTACATATTAATAAAAATAATAATATAGAAGTTGATAAAAATCTGTATAAATATAAAAACCATAATATTTTTTAAAAAAAACGTGTTTGTATATGTTTACATACCAGTGTTGTGTGTGTGTATAAATATTAAGAAGTCTAAGTCTTGAAAGGTAAAAAGCTTATGTTTTCCCTATATTTTCTATATTTAACATAACTTGGTTAAATATGCTAAATTAATAGTTACCTTATATGTATTGTAGCAATTATCTAAAGGTGCTAATATTATTTTAAACTAACAAATGTAATTAATTATTCAAAGAACCTCTAGTCATTCATATGTATCCCTTAACCTTCCATATTTTAATTACCTAAGTAAACTTTTTAATTTTAGTATACAGGTAATGGAGCAAACTTCATTTAGGCCCGGATCCCTGCAAGATGTCAGCCGAAGTTGCCACTCTAGTTCTTTCTTTTCAAGATACAACCTCAACATATTTTCGTTTGTCAAGTTTATAGGGTTAACTTGTATTTGGTCAATGACCATGAATTTAAATGTATGCCCTGTATTCGTTTTGCAATGTCTTGCCAGGGCATTTTCCTCTTTATTTTTCTTAATGGCATAGGTATGTTCGTATACTCGGTCCCCTACATAAAATGACGGGCATTGTTCGCACTGGGCAAAGTACACTACTCTTTTGCTGTTACAATTATAATTGCTCCTTATACTATAAGTTTCTTTCCTGATAGTAAATGTGTCCGCAGCAGTTATATAACTGCAGTGTCTGCATGAACCACATTTCTTGGTGCCTCCCTTCCCTTTAATAATATGGGCCTTGGTTTCTAATAGTTGTTTCATGTTCTTACCTCTTCTATATATAATAATGGGTCCATGTTTGAAAATTTTTGCTAGCTCTCTGTCCAGAGATAGACTAGACCAATATTTCCTAACTGTGTGGCAAATCTGAGGTGCTTCTGGGCAATATGTAAAAATAAATGCTATATTGTAATTCCTATCATTTTCTTCTAGTGTTGTAACTATCTCTGACCCTACTCCAGAATAATTTTCTGTATTGACCTCTTCTGTTACAGAATTACCGACACTGGGAATGCCCTGTTTTTGGGGTGCAATGGTCAAAATTGCTTTGTAAATTCCTTTCTTCCTTTTTTCTATAACTTCTTTAAAGATTCCTTCCAAAAATGTGATTGGGTAGCCCCTATGTGAGAACATTAAATGTAAACTATCACATTCTATATCAAAATCCTGATTTAAGGTAGTCATTTTAGCTGCCCTCACAAGCTGGCCCTTTACCACCGATTTCTTTTGGTGAAGGGGATGTTGACTGGAAAAATGGAGATAGGTATTTGAAAAAGTTTCCTTTCTATATATTTTGGATGTATACCCATGTGTAGTTTTGTTCAACTCGATATCCAAAAAGTTTACTGTCATTTTTTCAAAATTCATTGTAAACTTAAGGAAATCTGTAGTAGCTGTAAGTTGGTCAACTAACTCTTTCGCTTCTTTCTCTTGTACAGAGTACGAACAAACAGTGGGATTAACTTTACTAGAGACTATAACAAACCAAACTGGGGATTTCAATATATACAACTACACTGGATGTTATATTGATAAAACCTTAGTTGAACTTTTTGCTAAGGGATTAACATTTGTACCTACAAAGGGTTGTAACATAGTAGAATTCTTAATTGATTTCAAGATGTTTATGCGTAAATTAAATTTGAATATTATGTTTGGGAACTTAAATGGTACCACAAATGATTTACGGTTGACTAGCAGCTTTAACCCGCCACAAAATCCTTTATTATGTATGTATGAATACTTATGTGAAAATGAGTTCAGAAACATAACAAAAAGACATCAAAGGAATCAAAATGCTAACATTACTAAAGAAGAAAGTAGTCTTTTACTTTCTCTTAGAAATTTACCAATAAGATTAATGAAGCCTGACAAGGGAGGGGGACTTGTTGTGGTATACAATGTGGAATATTCTAGATCAATGTTAGCATTACTAGAGAAAGACACCTACGAAACCACTAGCAGAAATGAGCTAAACCAGGCCCATTACAACATAAAATCAATTATTAATGATTTGTATATAGAAAGACTAATTAGTGTAGAACAAAATCACTACCTAACCATCCCGGCCCCAAGGATTCCAAAAATTTTTGGTATCCCCAAACTCCACAAAAATCTGGAAAACCCACCCTTCCATATACTGGTAGATGCAAGGCAGTTGATAACATACCCTTGTGCTAAATTTGTAGACTTACTCTTGAAAAAATATGTGGGAACTCAAGAGCAGATCTTAAAAGACTCATGGTCCCTTTTGGGTGACTTACAGGACATTACATTTGACCCTTCTCTAAACTTTTTGACCATAGACATTTGTGATTTGTACACATGTATTCCACAAGATTTGGGGACCCAATGGGTAGTGGAGTTTATTAAAACTAAGGGAGCTACACAAAATAAATGCAGGGTAGTAGAGAAACTACTACATTGTATACTTAAAAATAACTTTGTTTCTTTCGAAGACAAATTATTCCTGCAGAAGTCTGGTGTAGCAATGGGCTCCAAACTTGGTACTAGCCCATTGGGAAACAACATATGTTTTAAACCAACCTTGGAGTTCTGATATTTATATGTACAGAAGGTTTCTGGATGATTTTTCATCCTTATAAAAGGACAAGAGAAAGAAGCGAAAGAGTTAGTTGACCAACTTACAGCTACTACAGATTTCCTTAAGTTTACAATGAATTTTGAAAAAATGACAGTAAACTTTTTGGATATCGAGTTGAACAAAACTACACATGGGTATACATCCAAAATATATAGAAAGGAAACTTTTTCAAATACCTATCTCCATTTTTCCAGTCAACATCCCCCTCACCAAAAGAAATCGGTGGTAAAGGGCCAGCTTGTGAGGGCAGCTAAAATGACTACCTTAAATCAGGATTTTGATATAGAATGTGATAGTTTACATTTAATGTTCTCACATAGGGGCTACCCAATCACATTTTTGGAAGGAATCTTTAAAGAAGTTATAGAAAAAAGGAAGAAAGGAATTTACAAAGCAATTTTGACCATTGCACCCCAAAAACGGGGCATTCCCAGTGTCGGTAATTCTGTAACAGAAGAGGTCAATACAGAAAATTATTCTGGAGTAGGGTCAGAGATAGTTACAACAATAGAAGAAAATGATAGGAATTACAATATAGCATTTATTTTTACATATTGCCCAGAAGCACCTCAGATTTGCCACACAGTTAGGAAATATTGGTCTAGTCTATCTCTGGACAGAGAGCTAGCAAAAATTTTCAAACATGGACCCATTATTATATATAGAAGATGTAAGAACATGAAACAACTATTAGAAACCAAGGCCCATATTATTAAAGGGAAGGGAGGCACCAAGAAATGTGGTTCATGCAGATACTGCAGTTATATAACTACTGCGGACACATTTACTATCAGGAAAGAAACTTATAGTATAAGGAGCAATTATAATTGTAACAGCAAAAGAGTAGTGTACTTGAACAATGCCCGTCATTTTATGTAGGGGACCGAGTATATGAACATACCTATGCCATTAAGAAAAATAAAGAGGAAAATGCCCTGGCAAGACATTGCAAAACGAATACAGGGCATACATTTAAATTCATGGTCATTGACCAAATACAAGTTAACCCTATAAACTTGACAAACGAAATATGTTGAGGTTGTATCTTGAAAAGAAAGAACTAGAGTGGCAACTTCGACTGACATCTTGCAGGGATCCGGGCCTAAATGAAGTTTGCTCCATTACCTGTATACTAAAATTAAAAAGTTTACTTAGGTAATTAAAATATGGAAAGTTAAGGGATACATATGAATGACTAGAGGTTCTTTGAATTATTAATTACATTTGTTAGTTTAAAATAATATTAGCACCTTTAGATAATTGCTACAATACATATAAGGTAACTATTAATTTAGCATATTTAACCAAGTTATGTTAAATATAGAAAATATAGGGAAAACATAAGCTTTTTACCTTTCAAGACCTAGACTTCTTAATATTTATACACACACACAACACTGGTATGTAAACATATACAAACACGTTTTTTTTAAAAAATATTATGGTTTTTATATTTATACAGATTTTTATCAACTTCTATATTATTATTTTTATTAATATGTACCTATTTATAAATGTTAGAATATTCATAAAGCTTCTATGATATGAAAAAAACCTGTGTTATTAAATTTAGTATTACAACACTGGGTTTATAAATTTATAACATTATAAAATCAACGATTTGACCTTTTAACAGTAATATATGTTTTGGTACAATCATTAATGCTGCTAATGTTGCAAAAGGAAAATATACTGTTGTTTTTAGAAAGGATGTTATTTCTTTAAAACACTGTTCATTTGATGACATCACTATGGTTTTATATTTAAATGTAGACTGAGTGTTTGTCTGATGAAGTTTGTCTGGTAAAATAAAAGGTTTCAACAACATTAAATTGTTGGATTTGGTTTGCTGGATTTGGCTTGAAGAAGCTTGTCTTTTGTGTTCCGGTGCCTGCTCCTTCTTATTTGTGCATTTATAGATAATCTGCTTACCCAAGCTTCTTCTCCCAGTCTCTGATTCAGGATCTCAGGTTTACTACTTTCACCATAATCTTCCAGAAATCAGTTTTGATTCCTTCTCAGGATTATGTTTTCCTTGGCTGCAGAAAATGTCATTTAACATGCTGACATCTCTGCCTGACCCCAAGGCTCTGTCTCTAATTGCCTTTTTCTATTCCCTCCTTCTTCTGGTGTCTGCCACTGCTGGAGTAGGGTTTTCCCTTTGGCCCTCTCAAGGTTCAGGGTCTTTGGCCTTCTCATCAGAGGTCAGATAACATCAATATAAAGGAGATAAGGGCTTTGCTTCTGGCTCTTCAGGCTTTTCATCACGTTTCATTCCAGGCACCTCAAAGTTTTCACAGATAGTACCACATTGATGTGGCATCTCAACAAGCAAGGGAGCACACAGTCCTGTCTTCTTTGCAGACTAGCTCTTCAGGTCTGGGATCTAGTTGTCCAGTATCAGGTGATTCTTTAGGGAGTTTATATTCCCTTGGATCACAAATCTAGTGACATACTCCTTGAGCAGATCCAACACAGAAGCTCAGAATTGGATGTTTCACAGAGATGGATTCCTGGACATTGTCCATCAGTGAGGTATTCCTCAGGTAGATCTTTTTGTCTTCACTCTGAACAGGCAACTTCCTCTATTCTGTTCCAGAATTCCAAGTCCTCTGTCTTGGAAAGTAGATGCCCTGCCTCTTCCTTTGGAAGGGGATGTTTCTGTATGTCTTCCCTCCTCTTCTTCTGTTACCCCGAGTTTTGCATAAGATCAGGCAGGACTCACCCAAAATCTTGCTGCTGACTCCCTTTTGGCCCAGACAGTATCTCTTCCCCCTTCTTTCTTATTTGGCCAGGGGTAGTCATCATAAGTTACCTCATCAGGTGGAACTTCTCATATAAGACAAGTGATTTCTTATCCATCCTCACTTGTCCACTCTTCAGCTGACTCTGTGGGTGATAGGGTTTTGATCCCTTTCAGATACCTCTTTTCTGAGTACATAGTGCTGCAGGTTCTACAGTAGATCAGGAAACCAACTACTAGGAAGTCATTTATGTCCAAATGGAAGCAATTTTCTGTCTGGTGCCTCTCTCGCTATCGGCATCTCCTATCTGTGGAGTTCCCTCTGGTTTTCTCTTATTTATGTGATCTGCTCCATGCTGTATTGGTTATTCTTCAGTTAAAGGTCACCTGTCAGCAGTTTCTGCTTGTCTGCCCTTGATTCCTCCTTTGGCCTCTAGATTTGAGGTCAAGCAATTTCTTAAAGGTGTCCTTCATATCAGGCCTGCCAGAAAGCTTATTCTGCTTTTCTGGGACCTCAGTTTTTTACTTGAAAAAAATTTACTCGGGCTCCTTTTGAGCCTGCTTCTTCAGCCACTTTGCAGCATTGTACTTGGAAGACTGTTCTTCTTCTTTTGTCCCTTTTATCAGCAAAGAGGCTGTCTGAACTTCAGGCTCTCATGGCTATTTATACTTTTTTAGTTTTCCACAGAAACAGGGTATTTCTTCGTACTAATCCTTCTATGCCCAAGGTGGTCAATGCATTGCTCCTTAATTTGTCTGTTCACCTTCCTTCCTTTTTTTCCTTCTCCTCAATCTACCAGTGAGAAGGTTCTTCACACCTTGGATTTGAATAGAAAGCTGAGATGTTGCTTGGATAAAACTAAAGTTATTCCCAAGTCTGAGCAGCTTTTTGTGTCTTTTTATCCCAGGACTTTGGGTTTGGCTGTTTCTAAGCAAACCATCTCCTCTTGGATTTGTAAGGCCATTTATTTTTCTTATTCTTTTCATGGAATATGTCTTTCATCATTAGTAAAGGGAATTTCTACTATGGCAGTTGTCTACTTTGGTGCTTTTTTCAAAGGTTTGAATACCAAATCCATCCTTGAGGCTGCTATTTGGTCCTCTTTTCATACTTTCATTCAACATTACAAGTTGGATGTTTCCAGGACCAGGGCAGGCTTTGACAGGGCTATACTGCATGGGTTTATAGGGGGCTCTTTTGTGCTTTCCTTCTTCCAGGTTTCTTCTTGAGCTCCTGTACTCTCCCTATTGCAAAGAATACTGCAACAATGATATGGAAGGACATAGCAGAGCTGTGTTAAATTTTACCATAACAGTAGATGTCCTTTTCGTCACTGTTGCATTATCCGCTCCCTCCTCCTACCCTCTCTGTTCTGGCTCTTGCCCTATACTTTTCTTGCCATCCTAGCTGAGGGGCTCATCGTCATCTTCCCTTTTCCCCTTCTGGATGCATATGTTCTCCTTGTCCCTAAGGGCATTCTGTTCATCTTCCCTTTTCCCCTTCTGGATGCATATGTTCTCCTTGTCCCTAAGGGCATTCTGTTCCTCCTGGGATATTTTCAGTTCTGAGTGTGTGTCCGTACATCACCCTTATGCCCTACTCCTTGTGTGGGGAGCATACATGTGACGTACGATGCCGATCAGAACTAAAGGCTTTGGTATACTGGCTAGATGTTGGACTATCCTTGGCAGGAGATCCGTTACATAAAGAATACTGTTAACAGTGAAGAGAAGGACATCTCCTGTTAAGGTAAGATTTTACAAAACTGTAACTCCCACCTGTCTTGTAAGATTTTTAGCAATACCTTCAACTATTTTTCATTCGAAGTGTTATAAAATCCCTAAGATAACATCATCCGATCCTGACATACCACTTACCTTAACTTTTTAAATCCTGTCTTTAATTCCCATAAAATTCTGTCAGTATCTTTCTCTTTTTAGCTTCACATAACTCTTCCATTTTCCAAATATACACCTTTCCCACCTCCTTTCCTGTATATCACTGTTTTAAAAAATCTTTAACATCACCATTTTCTTTACAAATGTAACATATTTTCCTTCTTATCACTCAGTTTGTCCATGAGTACATATCCTGGTTGAAGTGAAAGTGCTACTAAAGGATTTATTCTTCTCTTTTGTTATTAATCTGTTTATGTACCCAACAATTAAGGGGTGGATTTGGCATAATGGTAAATGTCTTCACGTCACAAACACAAAGTACAGAGTTTTATTCTGGCCTCAAGTTACTGACAACTTAAAATAACCCTTCAGAGCAGTAAGCCTAGTATTCACATATGAATTCCTCTATAATATTCCAAATCTTTTTTTGCTGTTAAATCTCACACACACATTTCTCCGAGTTTTCATAATCTTTACCATAAGTCATAAGTATTCCTACTTAACCTTCTTTTATATACCTGCCACCAGTCTTTCCACTTTGAGGCATTTTAAATGTAAGTAATTGATCTATAACCATTCAGTTCTCTTCATTATCTTGCCTTTGGTTCTTTTTATCCCTCTCCATATGCCTACTTTATTTAAATTTTAATAAAACTAATATATAAAGCTTTATGGTCAGAAAATCTTGTATGCCTATTACAAACCTCTGCCTTCTCTTTTCAACTTACCCTATATTACAAAATATATCTCTCTCTAGTAATATTCCTTCTTCTGTACATATCTTCCTTGCAATAAAATAGTTGTAATTCTGCCCACTTCAGATTTTCTCTGGATAACCTGAAACACTTTCTTTTCATTCCTTCTAACAATTAAAATCCCACCACATGAAATTGTAATCAATAAACACTTTCAAATTCAGAAGACAATTGTATTCATTGTTTGTTTTCTAGGTGCATATGTCTTGATAATTCTAAGCCATCATACAAACAGTTGCACTAAAACTCGACTCTGTTGCAACTCCGAGACTCTATTTGCAAGTACTCAGACTATGACAAACATCTGCAAATACAGGAGAACAATAAATGTTGAACACTGTTTTCTGCTTTAAATTTGTATTTTGCAGGGGCACTAGCCTCCTGCACTCCCAATGCGGGAGCTGCACCCAAACGCCCCTTCTTCTTACATATACTAACTCTTGAGATCATTTCATTAAAAAGTGAGTAAGTTGTTGCACAATAGTCTTGTGCTTAGAATATGTAAATCCACATTTGTGCTCATTCAGTATCACTATTCTGGCACTCACATTAAAGAGTTTTGGAATTAAAAAGGGTACCCTGAAAACTCTGCCTGGTTTTGCCACTATATAATTCATAACTTTTAATGCTCATTATATTGATCACTGTTACAGTGGCCTTTGCTAATATGGGTTATATACTGCCAAGGATTTAACATCCATCCAGCTACCAAAGTTTCAGGACATCTTCCTCACATCCAAACTGTCAGGCTGACTAAAAGACAAGTTTGGTCACCAAGCCCTTCATAGCTTTAATGTCGCCAACCAGTACACTCTGAGGCTTTCAATGATTAATGATTGGTTTGTGCTGTTCCTTTGCCTGGCAGATAAGTTCCCTATGGGGAAAAATCTTCCAATTAATAATTTTGTCTATTATTGGTACTTTCCTCTTCAAGAAAAGTTATTTTAAAGCTAGGAGTTTGTGTTTTAATGGACTGACACAAGACTGTCCTCTACTTTAAAACTGGAGCGCTCATCTTTTCCTGACAGCTTAAAATTGGTTTAATGTAACTGAAACTATTTTTCTGTAGACAAATTGTATTCGTTTTACTTTGTGGGGCTGACAAAGTGTTTTTAAGGTACCTTTTACTATTTGTCTTTGAAAAAAGGACTTTTAAAGACTTTTTGTTTTTACCAGCCTTTGCTGCTTATTTTACCAGGAAAAGGCACTATTTTTGGCTTGACATGGAACAATCTGTCAGTCCCATGTTGAGACAAAAAAAAAGTATTAAGCAAACAGTCTTTGCCAGCACAACAGGCTAGCAATTTTCCTCAGCTGCAGGTGGATGACTATGCTGGGGCAGTTAGTTATATCTCAGTCCTCTCATCTTTTACTCCAGATCACTCTGGTGTAGCACCTACATCCACTTTTGATTAGGGGGTTAGCTATGTCCTTAGTGGGTAATGGAGAACCACTCTTGTCAGTCCTGGACTAGAGGCTTCCCTGTTTTGTTAGAATACTGTGCCCATCACTTGAGAAGCTGCTGATTACATTAATAACATTGTTGGTCCCATTTATTCTGTCTAAAAGAAACAGAAAATGAAACATGTACATACTCCTCAAATGTCCTTAGGAGTGGTTTACTCATTCAGGCTATTGGTCCTCCTTATAAAGTAGTTTCTAGTAAAAGAAAGAGGGATACCTCCTTTTCTGAAGAGATTCAAGATTCTGAATCTGGACAAGAGGATGAAAGAACAGGTAAAGGTTTTCTCTGACACATGATTCAGCTCAGAAGAGAGCTCAGTTTCTGACTATCCCTGTCGGGTGGGGGTGGGGGGGTCTCATTCTATGACACTATTTCTGGAATGTGTCAGTGTTTTCAGTAGGAGAACATTGATGTTTTTCATTACCCAAGAGTATACTGTGAGTGTTTACAGAAGGAATTTCTAGAACCTGCATCCATTCCTCCAGTTCTGTCAGCTTTGGAGGGCATGAGTGTTACTGTCTGCAATTTTCCTGACAACAATCTGGAATGTTCCTGTATGCTTTCCAGACTTTCCACTAATATCCAGAGTACTTCTGAAGATTCAGAAGGAATCCTCCAAGATCAGTGTGGTGACTCCCTTCTGGCATAGGCAACTGTGGTAGCCCCTTCTTTTGGAAGTGGCCAGGGACAATTATCACAAATTTCTCACAGACTTGATTTATTCACAGATCATCAGTGGTATTTGTTACATCCCAACACCAATCAACTTCAATTGACTGCCTAGTTGATAAGGTCGTAAGTCCTTTTAGGCACCTGTTTAGTGAAGATGTACATCAGGTATGAGTGGAGACAAAGAAAGACTGCTACTATAAAATCATATATTAGCAAATGGAGGTTTTCTATTTGGTGCCAACAACATAACCAGCACCTCATTCAGGGCTAGTTCTCTGGTTTTACAATGTTTGTGTGAGTTACTGACTTATGCCTTTCTTACTCCTTTATCAAGGTTCATTTATCATCCATTTCAGCATGTCATATCAAAATGTTTTTGAAAGGGGGTTTACATGAGAGTCCTCCAAGAAAACTGGTAGCCTCTCCTTGGGATTTTATTGAATTATCACTTAAGACCTAAGCAAACATACATTTTATTTAAAAGAAAACAAATCATATTAACATGTTCCTAATTAAAAACATTATATATCGCATGTACAATGTTTTTAATTAGGAACATGTTAATATGATTTGTTTTCTTTTAAATAAAATGTATGTTTGCTTAGGTCTTCATTATATATCACATGTACAAGTTAAGCCACGGTGGTGCAGCGGTAGCGTTGTTGCCTCACAGCAAGAGGTTCTCCCGTTTGATTCTCTGCTGGAGCGCCTTCTGTGTGGAGTCTGCATCTCCTCCTCACGGTCGAGTTGCGCTTGAAAGACATGCATAAATGGGTGTGCCTTCGTTGAAGGTTGGGCGTTGAGCTGGCACCTCGGCACCGTAAAAATCTGCTGCCAATCATTAGCGGACCGGAGTTCCGCTGTGGTGACCCCTAACCGGGAAAAGCCGAAAGAAGAAGAATATATCACATGTACAAACTAAGAAAGTTAAACAACTGCTTATACAGAACTTGCTGAAGAATCGCACTGAACACTTGCTAAATGAACTTTAATTGTAGCGCTTTTCGTCTTGCTCTGTAGCAAGACTTCTTCAGATACAATTACTCATATTAGAACTAATTAAATACAAAATACATCGGTCATGTAACCATCTAACTTCAGTAAAAGCACACACACAGCCCTCCTATACAATATATTCTGACATTTAACCCTTCAAGTACATACTGAAATATGAGTATAAACACAACTAAAAATACTTTCCAAATAAAGTGCATTTGAAATACTTATAACCACATGTAAAATATATATATATATGTTTTTAAAAAATGTATAAAGAAAAATACAAATACATATACATTAGTCAAAAAAGACTGAGTGTTATAAAGACCAGCATTATCTGCTTAGGCTTTTTAATTTTAAAATACAAAAAATAGAACACATTTCATTCAGCCAGGATATAATGGTAAGCAGTAGTGCGAAATTGCCACAAGAGTTCTAGTCTTTCCAGTAATAATGTTTCTAAACCATCCCGCCATCTGATATAATACAATCTATTATTCTAAATTTAAAGCAATGCTGTGGATGTTTATTAATATGCCTTTATAAGGCATCATCCTAGTTTTAATTTGCAACCCTGAAAGTATGCATTGGAAACATTCTGTATTCATATATTGTATGGAAGGGCTGTGTGAGTGCTTTTACTGATGTTAGATGGTCACATGACCAATGTATTTTGTATTTAATTAGTTCTAATATGAGTAATTGTACCTGAAGAAGTCTTGCTACAGATCAAGACAAAAATGCTTCAATTAAAGTTCATTTAGCAAGTGTTCGTTGTGATTCTTCAGCAAGTTCCATGTAACCAGTTGTATAACTTTCTTAGTTTGTGCTCATTTTAGTCTTATGGCTGCAGAGAACACTCCGTGAACTACTTGTGGTAATTTACAGCAGGATAGTGGTGTCACATTGACTTGCCTAAAAGAAGTTCTAACATAGAAGGTGGACACCCTTTCTGCTAGACTGGATTCATTACATCCTGCTCCGCCAGTCTCTGGTAGCATTATCACTTCAGTTAATGCTGCTGCCCGCATTTCTGACAATAACCTGATTAATTCTAGTGGGAGCAGTTGCCTACTGCTGTTTGCAGACACACACAGACCTACTGCAACTCAAAGCCAACAGAACAATGTTATTGTGGCTCATAGTCCATCCAGTTTATTACTGGATCAACCAGGAAACAGTAGAATGACTGTCTGTTTGGACAGTAGCAGTGCTGGACCCTCATAGGGCGTATTGGGGCTCCCAACCTTAACAGTTGGCTTTCTGAACTGTTGATCTTTACAGTAGATGCTGCATTGGAAGCATGGGAGCAACTGGCTGGAGGGTCTTTGAGTTTGTTGACTTGTCTGCAGCAATTGGACACCATGATGGTCAAATGTTAGAAACTCCAATTGGAAATTTCTTACTTTCACCAATGTGTTCATGAGGGCATAGTGCCTAAAGGACATAGAATTTTCCATTATCTAATGGGCCTGATGGAAGTCTAATGGGCCTGATGGAAGGCTCAGCTTTTCACAAAGAATTGACTGATATGTTCAATAAACAGGGTTTGGAAATGTTGGAGGTGATGTGTAAAGATTACAAACTTCAGGTTGACTCTATCACCCATGAAGCAAGCATTTTGGACAACAGTATTAGTACCGACATTAATTTTACACATTATTGGTATGATTACAATAGGTCTTTCTCTATTATAGACCAATATATTAATAAACTTAAGGAAACTAAACTAAAAAAAGTTAAAAAGGGATCGCATAGGTTACTCTATGGGCTCAGCCTATCCTAGACCACCTGGTTCCCAAACTTCAAATGTGATTGGCTAGGGCACATGGGAGGCCTGCCCTCATGAAAATGGTGAGCAAGATTCATTACCCCAAAAAAGTGACAACATGGATGAACAATCTATGCAACAAACACAGAGGAGAGTGAACAGATAGCAACTAATCGAGGCAAGGTAGTGAATTTAATAGAACATGCTGGTCCTTCAAGAGTGGAGAATTTTCAGAATCAGTCATTCAACCACAAGCCAAAGAAAACAAGAAATCAGAGGAAGAACCAAGGCCTGAAGAAGAACAGGCAGGGCAGGTAATAACTACTGCTCATACTCTCTCTTTTAACTAATGTGTATGTATTTGTATTTTTCTTTATACATTTTTAAAAACATTTTTTTTTTACATGTGGTTATAAGTATTTCAAATGTACTTCATTTGGAAAGTGTTTTTAGTTGTGTTTATGTATTTTGTATAGTTGTGTTTATGTATTTTGTATTTAATTAGTTTTAATATGAGTAATTGTATCTGAAGAAGTCTTGCTACAGAGCAAGACGAAAAGCGCTTCAATTAAAGTTCGTTTAGCAAGTGTTCGGTATGATTCTTCATTATATATCACATTTTTTATAACTATCATCAATCCAGCATTACATAAATTGCTCAATTTCTACCTTCCCACAAATCTCCTTCCACCAAAACATTATTTTGAATGTGTTTCCCCCCATAATTTTAAATTTTTTCTATGTAATTTGCTCCTATTCTGTTCTAAAGATCACACTTTCACTTCTTTTAGCACTGTTAAAATATTCATTACTTGAAATACAGTTGCTTTAGACATTGATTTCCATTTTCTTGTGATTACTTTTTTTGGAGGCCACCAGAATTAAACTTAGCAAGGTCTTACTATGTCTAGGCAATTCAGATCTTATAGCCCAGCTCAAAAAATTATTTCCTCAGTTATATCCATTTTGTAAAGCTTTATTTCTGGCAGTGTAGTCTGTAGTGAATTTTTGAAGTCTGCCAACTCATTACACTCCCAAAACATTTGATCCAAATCACCACTTTCTTCCCCATTACACCTACAACGTTTGCCATCTACATGAGGAAAATTTCTTTGGATTCTGCTTGAGGTATAAAAATAGCTGTGCAAACATTTCCAAGCAAAAATACCAAATATTCTAGATGCTGTTGCATACTTGGGAGCCATACATTTGTCCTTCCATTGTTTTCTTGTGAATTGCTTATCATGTTTCTATTCCCAATCTTTTCTAACCTCCTCTGATTGATTCCTATAGTTTCTGTGCAGTGCTTTATATGCCCTAGTAATTATCCCTTGTTTAACAGCAGCTTGTGTTCTAGGTTCAACTAAAAACTCAAACCAAATTTTTCACTTAGGATTCCCCAATCCCTTTCTCTTTGCCTATAATCTATCAATCCTTGATAGGAAAGACATTCTCTTGCCTGCAGTTCAAATGTCTTTTTGGCCTCTTCCCATTCTGTTACCTTTCCCTGTCTTATTTGCACCCATTACCTTGGTTTCTTTGCCAGTTTTCTCGAATAACATCCAGATTCCTCTTGCCTATTCTCTGTACCTTAATTGCTAGCAACCCTATTGGCAAATTCCCTTTCTCCATTCTCACATTGGCTTAGTTCTTAGATTATTTTCTGCTACTTCAAGAATATAATATTCTGTTTGGTTCTTGTTATTCTCCTTAAGGATATGCATCCAAAATCACACACTCCTTATTTCCTGAATATCACCCCTGTTTTCATCATCATCCCTTTCCACTTTGATTTATGTGTTCTGCTTGTGTTACATATATGAGGCATAACTCTGTAGCTCTAAGATATTTCTTCAAATCAGGTAATATAAACCACCTTGTTCTGTTGGAAGGATCAGCTTATCCCATTTGACCTTTGTCTTCTTCAACTCACAGATACAGTCTATCAGCTCTTTACTAATTATTGTCAACAACTTCTCCTCTGCTTCATAAAAATATACCTGACCTGTATATAAACAGGAGACTAAAATCATTTTCACTGCTTGTATCCTTCTATCCATATTCATAAACAAGAACTTCCAGTTTCTCAGTTTTTGTAGTATTTTTTTCTTTAGTTTCTTCCCAAATATCCTTAACTGCCATAACAGAATTATTTTAAATCTATACTCCTGAGTACTTAATTTTATTGTATCCCCATTAATATAGGTATTGCAGGACCATTCATATGTGGATACATAGCTTACAGCTATATCTTTTGTTTTATCTTCATTAATTTTATATCCTGAAAAGTCATGAAACTGTCTCAAGATTCTCCACAACACTTTATCAGGTACAAAATATCGTCTGCAGATAAAACCAACTTTTCTTGAATAATATACCAATTATATCTTTGAATTTCTGAATCTTTATCATTGGCTCTAAGTATAAAGCAAATAATAAATGGTAAAGAGGACACCCCTGCCTGGTTCCTATGATCAGACACAACTTGTCAGTGAGGGACCCTCCCAGTTTGATGTTTGCCTCTGATCCCTCATATATCCTCCTAATTAGCCTAATTATTGTATCAGGGAATGCAAATCCTTCCATTGCCCTACTGTTAAAATCCCTATTTACTCTGTCAAATGCTTTCACTGCATCAAGCCCCACCAACAACAGCAGTATTTTCTTACACTCTGTTTCCCCCTGGATCATCATTGCTTTATTAATGTTGTTAAATGTTTGCCTGCCATCCACAAAACCACATTGATCCAGGATTATCAATTTTAGCAATAACTTTACTATTCTTTTAGTTGTTATAGACATAAACACTTTTAATTTAAATCTGAAATTGGCCTACAGTGGATATGAAAGGTTTAACACCCCTGTTAAAATGCTAGGTTTTTGTGATATAAAAACATGAGATCACAATAAATTATTTCAAAACTTTTCCCACCTTTAATGTGACCTATTACCTGTACAATTCAATTGAAAAACAAACCTGTTAGGGGAAAAATATAAAAAATAAAAAATGTACAATAAGCTGGTTGCACACCCTTAAACTAATATTTTGTTAAAGCACCTTTTGATTTAATTATAGCATTCAATCTTCTTGGATATATACCTGCCATCAATTAAAGAGACTCTGATTAACCCCAAATAAAGTTCATCTGTCCTAGTATGATTTTCCTGACATTTACTCAGTTGCCTGCTACAGCAAAAGCCATGGTTTGTAGAGAGCTTACAAAGCATCAAAGGGATCTAATTGTTGAAAGGTATCAGTCACGAGAAGGGTACAAAAAATTTCCAAAGCATTGGATATACCATGGAACACAGTGAAGATGGTCATCAAAAAGTGGAGAAAATATGGGGCAACAGTGATGTTGCAAATAACTGGATGTCTCTCTAAAATTGATGAAAAGACAAGGCAAAAACTGGTTGGGGGCTGCAAAGAGACTACAGCAACACTGAAGTAGCTACAGGAATTTCTGGCAAGTACTGGTTGTGTACTACATGTGACAATCTCCCATATTCTCCATGTGTCTGGCCTATGGGGTAGGGTTGCAAGAAGGAAAGCTTTTCTTACACAGAAAAACATTCAGGTCTGGCTAAAATTTGCAAAACAATATATCAAGTCTCCCAAAAGCATGTGGGAAAATGTGTTATGGTCTGATGAGACCAAGGTTGAACTTTTTGTCCACAATTCCAAAAGGTACATTTGGGGCAAAAACAACACTTTGCATCACCAAAAGAACACCATCCCCACAGTGAACCATGTTGGTGGCAGTATCCTGTTTTGGGGTTGGTTTCCTTCAGCTGGAACTGAGGCTTTATTCAAGGTGGAGGGAATTATGAACAGTTCTAAATACCAGTCACTTTTGGCCCAAAACCTTCAGGCGTCTGCTAGAAAGCTGAAGATGAAGAGGAATTTCACTTTTCAAAATGACAATGACCCCAAGCATACATCCAAATCAGCAAAAGAATGGCTTCACTAGAAGAACATTAAAGTTTTGGAATGACCCAGCCTAACCCCAGACCTAAATTCAATAGAAAATCTATAGGATGACCTGAAGAGGGCTGTGCACAAGAGATGCCCGTGCAATCTGACAGAGTTGGAGCACTTTTGCAAGGAAGAGTGGGCAAATATTGCCAAGTCAAGATTTGCCATGCTGATAGACTCCTACCCAAAAAGACTGAATGCTGTAATTAAATCAAAAGGTATTTCAACAATGTGCACACTTATGCAACCAGCTTATTGTACATTTTTTATTTTTTATATTTCCCCCAATAGATTTGTTTGTTTTTCAATTGAATTGTATGGGTTATAGGTCACATTAAAGGTGGAAAAGTTTTGAAATGATTTATTGTGGTCTCATTTGTTTATATTACAAAAACCTAGCATTTTAACAGGCGTGTGTAAACTTTTCATATCCACTGTATATTAAGTTGTGTCTGATGGGTCTTTACCATCTTTGGGTATTACAGCCACTGCAGATTTCTTCGAGGATGTTGGTGCTCCCTCCTTTTAAAATGCTGTTAAACAAAACCTTCTAGATCTTTGTCACTTTCTTCCCATCTAGCTTCCAAACTTATACAGGAATGCCATCTATTCTTAAAAACGTTCCTGCAGATTGATTATACATCACCATTGTCAACTGATCTCCTCCTGTCTTAACTGTTAATTGTTGAGCCTCATTTACATGTAACCTTGGCATACTTAAATCATCTATAAATATTTCCAGTTGTGGTCTTTCTTGATTTTTACATGCTTCTGCTTTATACAAATTTTCATAACATTTCTAAAATATCTCTAATACATCAACAGGCTCTCAGGGAGCCTGTAACAAGAAAAATATCCAGAGTTTGAAAACAACCTGTTCTGCCTTCTGTTGCCTAACTCATTGTGCTAAAAATTTTTGTGCTCTGGAGTTATTGTCAAAAACAGTTCCTCAACAGCAGTCTCTCTAAACTAATGCATATTATCCAGATACTCCATTATTTTCTGTTTAGCAGTTGTGCTTCTTTTTTTTTCTGTGAGATTCCCCTTATTCTGCAATAATTTAACCTTTGTCAGCCCCTCTAAATAAATAGTTCCTGTTTCTTCTTAAGCAAATCTCTATTTCATTTAGATCTACCTGTTTTTAAACTCCACTTTCATTTTATTCCACTCATTAGCTATAACTTCTGAACACATTTGTATCTTCCCTAAAAACTTTCAGATAATTTTCACTACACATTTCTTAGTTTCCTGTCTTGTTAACAGGTAGACTGGGAAATGTCAGTGTCTCATTTGAAACAGTTATTGGATGTGTGTAGAATCTTTCAATTAAATGTGCATGTACCTGTTGAATATAATTTCTGTCTAGTCTAGCCCCGTTATTGTACCTTTGGAAATAATTTGTAAATTCTGTTACTACTACTGAATTCATGTCTTCCGTACTAAATAGTTTCATAAATTTCTTCAGAAATCTACCCTGTTTTGTTATATTTTCCCTTCTAGGTCCCCCAGAGACATCCTCACTGTTGCAAATCAAATTCTGGACCCCATCTATAAGTAATATTCCCTGCTGAAAGATGATTATCTCTCTCAAAAATTTCTTAAGCTCCATAATATCAGTTTTAGGTAGAATATAAGTACATGCCAAATACCATGCATAATCCCTCTTCTTTGACAGTAGCTCCTTAGCACCACAAATCTACCATTATTATCTTTTGTCTCTCTTCTATCACTTTTGGAGCTCTGCCAGCAATTTGTACATAAGTATTTCCTTTTTTCTTTGTCCCTGATACTGCTGAATATCCATCCAGACATCCTTTCTTTGTCAAATTCACATGTTCACTTCTTTCCAAATGTGTTTCCTTTAGCATTGTTATCTCCACTCCTCATTTCATAATATAATTCAGATCTCTCTCCTTTTTTGTATACCTGTGAGACCATTCATGTTCCAAAATAATATGGTAGAGTATCCATTATGATGATTATTCACACCTATTATATCTGATAGTTTTTTTTAATGTCTATTTCCAGATTTTGTGTTACATGCACCCACTAATGTTTAGTAATTTGATCTTTTATACAGTTGTTTCTTGTCATTTCCAGTTGAACCCTTGTCACATTTTACAAGACTTTCTGGTTTTAATGAAAACCTTCAACCCGCCCCCAAAGAATACCTCCAAAATCTGTTAACTTAAAACAAACTCACAAAACTATGTACATCTTCAGAAAATGAAGTGTATCCCTCCTGATAGGAACAAGTGTCCCAAATTGATAGCTGCACATATAGGCATTATGTAACCGAAAGTTAAGGTTAGCCATGCTAAGATGTATGTACAGCCTGTGCTCCTACTTACACTAAGTGCTGTCTATTCTTGTTTAGCTTTATTCCCCTCCCAGATGTGAAAAACAGAGCATATGCTTCCAGTAAACATTTTAGTTGTAGCCTTTAAAAAGTGTTCTGGCTTTTATTGCTTGCCCTTGTAGTCAGCTTGTCCCCCTGGAAATTTCAGAACAAAATGTAAAGCTGCCCTCAGCTGCAGACTTCTCAACTCGCACTGAACATGTATTTGTTAAAGGAAAACTTTTCATTACATTCAGTGTTTTCTTATTTACTAGCTTAAACTAAAAACATGTTGTTAGATTAAGCCAAGGGCCTTAATCCAGACATTAAAACTTATAAACTCTACATATATTATATGTGTACTTTTTCACTCCATCCCCCACCACAACAACCCAAGATTATAGCCTATTAACTGAAACTTGATTTTGTCCAGCCTTTCTTCTGTTTTTACACTGTAAAGTATCCATTTTGTAAACCTACAAAAGAAAAAAAAAATACTTGTTCACTTTAATGTCTTTATCACATATGAAAATAACTGAAAATGCTTTACCATATAACATGCAATTTACATAATGAAATAGTTTATACATATACTGTTAAGAATTAAAAACTGTTTCACTTAGAGTTATCTTTTTCTTTCTTTCTTCTATTCCCCTTAATGTCCTTCCAAACATTAATGACATGAATTTGGGTATTTGCTTTTCAGTCCCCCACCAATTCCATTTTTTCTTGAATGGCTGTATTTTTCAATTGTGATTGATGCTTTATAATCTTACATTTATTCATCTCCATTGGTAAATCCAGACTCCAGTTCAAGTCCAAGGTACTCACAATTCTTCTAGTCAACTCCTGTGCTTTTTTTCTGTCTCAAGCATTATCCTTTGAAACAGTGGAAATGGTATCACTGGAAAAGTCACTCTATGAGCTTTATTATCAGAGGAATGAGAAACGAGTCCCCATCTATTTGATAGCTCATTTGTTGTTAGACAAACTTTTGTGTTTCTTCTTTAGACTATTATGCATCAAAAATGACCTTGATCATTCAGAAGAAAAAATATTCTGAACACAGTTGGATACAGCAGCTCGAATCTCACACCTGCTTCTCAGCATTCTCTGATTGTTGGGATAAATTTCTTTCTCTTCTGCCTTGGTGTAAAATGAATAAAAATGTTCTACAAATACTCTACTGTCTCCAGTTTTCATACTTTGGCCTTCTGTCACAGTTATGTCAGGATCAACACTTTCTGCTGGTATGATTGCATCTTTACTAATACTGGTCTTGGCTGTTTTCTCATGGCCAGTTTTGGAGCACACATACAATGTGTCCTTTTAGTTAACAAATCCTGCTGTGGAATACCAGTCCCTTTTTTTATGTGTGCTTTCGTAAAATTAATAGTCTGTGTCTCTAGTATAGCACAAAATCTCAGTTTTTTTCCTGCATGCTCTGCCCTCCAACATTTTTATTTTTGAAACATCTCTTTTTGAGCAGTCTTATATTCAGTCAGCTTTTTCTTCATTTGGACCTCTGATTTTTGTAGTTTTATCAGTTCACATGAGTTGCTAGTTAAAGTTTCTTCCATTTTCCACCCTTTTATTGTTTGAGTTGATATACTATGTCAATGTTTTGTTTATTTTCATCAGCTCTGAGCACCATTGATTTATTATTTTCATTTTTATTACTGAAAGCCATATCTTGCATGAGAGCTGAAACTTGACCTGCTTTTGCTGAACAGCTGCAGGATTTTTCCCAGTGAGTGTTTTCTCTTCACCTTTTCTAGTTGATTTTCTTTCAGGCCCTCTATGTTTCTTCTTTGCTGGCATCTAAGCAGTGTACTTACTAGCTAGCAACTGAATTTACTAAAACTGACAGAGTTTACTGGTCCTTATCTCTCAGTTTCTTTTCTCATATGTTGATCAGTGTGCAGCCATCATGGAAGACTAACTTGAGGATTTTAAAATGGAAAACAGTTTTATTGATTGCTTTGACCTTAGCAAGAATGATATATGAGTTGCAAGCTCTTATGATGAGTCAAATCTATCTCATTTCTACATGGAAAGTATTTTTTGAAAACTAAGCCTTCTTTTATGCCTAAAGTGGTATCTGGGTTTACTTTAAACCAAAGCGTTCATCTTTCCCTTTTCTTTCCTAAACCCAAAAATTAGGAGGAAAGAATACCCCATAGCTTGGATGTCCGCAGACAACCCTTGTGCTATTTTGACCGAACTAAATTTTTCAGATCACTTGTTCATTTCTTGTAAAGGTTAAAAAAAGGACAACGTGTCAAAACAGACCATTTCCAAATGGTTGTCTGTGGCTATTACTTTTAGTGATATTCACCACAACAAAACTATTCCAGGTAGGATCAAGGACCACTCTGCCAGGGCCTAAGTTTCATCTATGGCTTTTTGGATTCTAGAAGTATTCTAAAAGCTGCAGCTTGGTCCTCTGTACATACTTTTACACAGCACTATAAGCTTGATTCCTTCTCTAGGTTTGTATCAGGCTTTGCAAGGACCATTCTCCAGGAACTCCTGGACTCTCTTACTTCCTCCTCCCAAATGTAGTGTTAGGGTAATCAACCCATATAGCTAAGGTTATTGCAGTAGTGATCAGTATGATGAATGTAGTACAGTTGTGTAAGTAAATTTATAATAACAGTAGATGTTCAAATGTTTATTGTTGCAGTAGCTGCTCCCACTCTATATTTCGCTTGTTTTTTTTTTTTTTTGTTGTGTTGTTTATGCCAGGATATGGTTATTTATTTTTCTTAACATCATCCTTTCATGGACTACCCTCCCTCTCGCTGTAGGCAGGAAAGCTCTGAAGGGCTTTGTTCCCATACATGTCTGTCAGTCAGCTCAACTCAAGCTGCCTGGCAATTTGGGCATGTGGAAGGTGCCCTGAATCTTTGGTAGCTGGTTGGCTGTTATATCCTTGCCAGGATATAACACATATAGCTAAGTCTACTGCAGCAGTGATCATTCGAATATCTACTGTTATGGTACACCACAGTACTATGTCCATCCTTTTTTTTAAATACTGCAGTCATCTGACCCAAATGATCATATAACTTTACCTTCCCAATTGCCTTCAATTTTCCCTTTTCATCCTTGTTGCTGAACTAACATCTTGGAGAAACCTTGCATTCACATTCTATTTCTTTAGCCAATGAGGCACTTTATACCTTCAAATAATACTTTTAATGGTATTAACAATCAGTGTTAGAAATTTTGCATGTTATTATTTTTTCTTTATAACATTTTCCTTCTCAAGCTTTATATCTAGCCCAGTTTCAAAGTGATGAATCCCCACTATTCATCATTCTTGACAAAGCTAATTCTTTCTTTTCAGTAAGTACTGCTTGCTTAGCTGCTGTCTAACTTAACGTCAGAATAACTCCCTAAATACTTCATCCATAAATCATCAGGGTCTACTTTGGCAGTTTCCCCTTAAAAATTGGTAATGCCTGTACAGACGCAGGCACCTTGAGTTCACCTTTTTCCTGTAAAAGCGCTCATGAAATTTCACCATTAATTTATTATACACAGGGCAATTAGTTTGCAGTGTCAAGCACTGCCCCTGGAGTTGCAAACCAGATACTCCTGACATTACTTTATGTTCTCACCACAACTGTCTAATCAGTACAACAAGAGAAAATGGACAAACTAGTAAACGCACAAAAAAGGAATGTAGCACAGAGCACCAAAATAAAGTAAACGTACTTTATTCAAAACGTTTTCGCCACTGTTAAGTAGCAGTAGCTTCCTCAGACAATTGAAAATAAAGCAAATTAATGCTTTATAACCCTACAACACAGCGTTAATGACATCACATCCTTTACAAATGGAGCTTGTTGTTGTGTTCATTAAAAGGACCCGCCAGGAAACAACCATAAAAAACAAATACCTGGCGTTATACACTTTTAAAAACAACTGTCCATAACAAAGCCAAAGTAAAAGTAGAACAACATCAATTAAATATGGACAAGTAATATAGCTGTGTTGTGGGATTTACACCATAATTAAGTATCAAAAAATATCAAAAAATATATGTACATATAATCAACAACATATTAGATAATACAATTAGTTGAGCCAAACCTAACTACAACAGCAAGTCCTAACATAACAACGTTTAGCCCATCATGTCTAAAAATTTTTTGTATATAAGAAATATTTCACAATATTTTAAAAAGTTTTATTTAAAAACACATTAAAATTAATGAAATTGTCTAAGCAAAGGCAGTGAATTATTTGAATTATAATCATACACCCAAAAGTGGAAACCAAAATGTTTCAATCAACTAAAACCTTACTATCAAGGCCTAAGGTAGCTTTTAAGTTTTAATATTACCGATATATTACATGCTTCGTTTAAGCCTGGTGGAGCAAAGGCATTCAATAACAGTTGCCACTCCAACTCTTTTATTTCAAGAAGTAAGGGTTGGGGACCACCTCTTATTCCTAAGTGTACCAAATCAATACCCATAAAACAGAAGCTGTGCCCAGGATTATCAAAAACATGTTTAGAAAGGGCATTGTCAACTTTCTGCTTTTTTATGGCATAATCATGTTGGTAAACCCTGTCACGTAATCTACGGTCAGTTTTACCAACATAGTATGCCCTGCAGCAATTGCAAAAAGCGATGTACACTACAGACCTTGTCTCACAGGAGATTCTATATTTAATAAAATATTTTACATCTCCAATGGTGAAAGAATTCCCTGCCTTCATTAATCTACATTGGTTGCATGTGCCACAACTAAAAGTGCCCGTTTGTCTAGATGTAATATTTTGTGTATCCGAAGTTTGTAATAGGTCCTTAAGATTTTTCCCCCTTTTATACACGAATAAAGGGTAGGTACCCAAAGCTTCAAGTAGAAATGCATTATTTGAAATGAACTGCCAGTTTTTTCTAATAATGGAACACACTGACCTAGCATGATTTCCGTATGTAAAAATAAACCTGGCCACTTTATCATTAAAATGATGTAAAGGCTCATCAGTATTACCAAGGTGGACAGAATCTGATGAAATTTCCAGAAGTTGGTCAGCCAAATCGAGGGTATATGAAGTGTTTAAATTGACTCCCTCAAGAAGGGGTTTATAAAATCCCGCAGCCCTTTTTGTGGACACTTCATTGATCAAACCGTCAATCAGGTCCCCCGGGTAGCCCCTATTTAAAAACATGTTCTTGAGGGTTAAACACTCCTCCTCGAAGGCCATAGAAGTGTTACACATACGAGTGGCCCTGACCAGTTGTCCTTTAACAATCGATCTCTTATGTTTCCATGGATGACTACTGGTGAAATGTAGGAAAGCATTGCAATAAGTATGCTTCCTATAAATACTAGAAAAGATGCCACTATTAGAGGGGTCCTTTCTAAGTTTAACATCTAAGTAGTCTATTTCACTAGTAGAAAAGTTGTGAGTGAATTTTAAGAAGGTACTGGACTCATTCATCTCTTCAACCAACTTAGTAGCAGTATAGTAGTCGCCTTGAATGAGAATGAACACATCATCCAAGAACCGGGTATAGAATTTACTAACCTTTTTGAATGTAGGGTTCTTGAAGAGAACGTTCATTTCCCAATAGGCGACTACTAAGTTGGCTACACTGCCACCACAGGGTGAGCCCATGGCTATTCCCCTTTTCTGCAAGTAGTAGCAGTTATTAAAAATGAAGAAATTAGAAGATAGGATGATGTCCAATAATAAGGTGACTACTTCAATTTCATCCCTCAAAGCATTAAGATGTATTAGCATAAGCTCAACCCATTCCAATGCTTCTTGATGTGGTATAGACGTATATAAGTCTACCACATCAATGGTAAGGAAGTTATTGGAGGGTGAGTAGGGAACATCGTTTATAGCTTGAAGGAAGGACCAGGAATCCTTACAAATTTGAGGTAGTAACTTCAAATATTTTCCAAGGATGTGGTCAACAACTTTAGAACAAGGGTGGGTGATAGAACTTCTCCCGTCAATAAGGGCACGCATGGGTGGGTCCTCCAAGTTCTTATGAATTTTTGGAATCCCAAACATGACAGGGATTTTTGGGAACGAAATATTGATAAAGTTAAACGTATCTATGTTTATCCTTCCCTCAATGAACAAATCCCTGAAATACCCTTTGATTTTAGTGTATTGCCCTGATGTTTCATTAAGGGATGATAGTTCATAAGCAGGAGAATTCAATACTTTAAGCATCCTACTCTGGTAGTCATCCTTGTCAAGAATGACTAAACCCCCACCCTTGTCTGGTTTCATTACCCTAATGGGTAAATTTCTTAAGTTATTCAAACTTTTTCTTTGTTCTAATGTAATATTACTAAAGTTGTTAAACCACTGGATTTTCCCAACCAATTCCCTAAAATCCAATTCACACACATACTCAAAGGTGTTCAGGATGGGATGCAGGGGTGGATTGAAGCTACTAAGTAGTTTAAACGGTGCATTTTGCGTGTTAGGGAGCCCCTTAAACATAGCCTTAAGGTTAAGGTTTCTCACAAAGCACTTAAATTCGATCAGAAGTTTTGACAAACATATTTTCTGATCGGGTACAAAATTTAACCCATGAGCAAGTAATTCAATTAAATCTTGTTCAATTTCCAAACAAGAAAAATTGTAAACAGTAAAGTCACCTTTTTTTATTTTTTAAAATACTAGGTTTATCAGAGTTTATAAATGGAAGTCCGAAATTAGTATCTACTTCGGCCTGTTCCGGTTGTTGTTCCTCTGATAATTCCTCCGCCCTAAAAAAGGTTTCTTTTGGTTATTAGGCCGTTGTTCTTTATAGTTAACACTGGCCTTAGTCCTATTGCTTCTTCTAAGCTGGTGAGTCGACGACCCCTCATCACCATCATCCTGGTCCAGATTTTGTTGGTCAGCAGTCATGTTTGGAAAGTTAGTACCAGATTCATGATTCCCACTTCCCGAATGTTCAGAAACATTAGTAGGCCCTTTTTCTTTTGTGAACAAGTTAGGGTAGGCTACATCATTAGCATAAGCTTGCCTATCCCTAATTAATTTCTTGTTCTTGTTCACTTTTAATTTAACAAGTAAGGCGTCAATGCTTTCAAAAATTCTCTCATAATCATACTTATATCTAGCGAAATTAATGTCCACTTTGATACTGTCATTAAGAGCATTAGTTTCAGTTAGTAAAATGTCAATATGCTTCCCATAATAAGTCACCATCAATTCCATTAATTCCAGACCTTGTTTATTGAGCAACTGGGATAGGGCATCCGAAAAGGCCCCATCTTGAAACAGTCTGGTAGGAGTAAACGAACTTCTTAACCCTTTTGGCACAACATTTTCACTAATACATTGCTTGAAGTAAGATACTTCAAGCTGCAGTTTTTTTATCTTTAACATGTTAGAATCAAGTAGTTTTAAGTTACTTGATAAGATTTCATTGCTGTTACCTGGAGAAACAGGTCCTAAGGCCGACGAGCTATAGTTGATGGGTATCCCAAAAGCGAACGCCTCGATGTTTTTAACCCATTCATGGAAAATAGGCACGCCAATAAGCCCCACAGGAGTGTTCCTCATATCCACAGGTCGAGCGTGATTATTTGCTCCTGTGCCGCTGAAACCAGGAGCGGAGTCATCTGTTTGCCCCAACCGTAGCGGTTCCGATTGATTTGAGCCCACCAGGATACTGCGGACGCCAATGCCTACGTCCGCCGAGTTGGCTACATTAAGTGAAGGCATCCTCTGGGGTTGTCCCGGAGGTAATGAACAAGTGGGCCCAGATGTCAAAATGTTCCCGGCACGGGAACCTACGCTAATAGTAGGTGTAGACTCAATCTTGTCAAGGCGGGCGGTTATAGCGTCTAACCGCTGCGTAAGAAAAGTCATAAGCCTGTCGAAGTTGTTGGTATCGTTGGTATCATCAATTGCTCCTGAAGCAGGGGTCCCAGACCCAAATAAATTTGGCGTTCCAGGGCTAGTCATTCCTTACACCTCAAACTAGTACAACAAGAGAAAATGGACAAACTAGTAAACGCACAAAAAAGGAATGTAGCACATTGAGTTCACCTTTTTCCTGTAAAAGCGCTCATGAAATTTCACCATTAATTTATTATACACAGGGCAATTAGTTTGCAGTGTCAAGCACTGCCCCTGGAGTTGCAAACCAGATACTCCTGACATTACTTTATGTTCTCACCACAACTGTCTAATCAATAAAAAGGGCTTGTTGACATAGATATGAGCCATCACTGTTACCAGCTTGATGGATATGGCTGATAAGTTATGTGAGAGATGTATTTACATAATGGCAGTGGAGGCACACAGAGTAATCTAGCCTTTGACCATCATGTGTCTACATTAGTGATGAAATCATTCTATGTTATGCAACCTGTAAACAAAAGTGTAGCATCTAGGTCCAAGGAGGACATTGTTCCCCTATATTCAGCTTTCATCATACCTATCATTGAGTACAATTCCCCCTTTGGTATGTTCTTAACCAGGCACGAACAACAATTGGAATGTCCAAAGAAGTTCCTCACTAAAAGGATACAGGGGGTAAGTAACATGCCCTATTCAGACCACCTTAAAGTCTTATCTCCTGTATTCTGTCTTCTATAGGTTGTTGAGGGGATATCTATGCCTGGCATACAAGACATTTTCAAACCCAACCTTGATGGACCTCTTGCTTATCTGCAAAACAAACAGCAGCAGAACTATTGTTTCTAAAAACTTAAACCTTACTTTATATAAATAGGACCTGCTGGAGAGACAGGAGTGTATCTCAAAGACTATCCCTTCTCCGGAAAAGGCTCCTTGTTCATGTGAGGTCTTCTCTAACCCAGTTCAAGTGTAATGCATAATGGCTAAGGTCTTCTCCTCCCAAGCACTAGGTACAAGGTTGACTCCTGACCTCCAGACAATGCCTGTTTGGAGCTTGTGTGTTCTTTCTGTGTCTGTTTGGGGTTCCTCCCACCTCTGAAAAACATGCTGAATGTTCCTGTCTCAAGCTCACCAAAGAATGGAGCTATGGGCAGCCTGTAGGGGGAAGAGCTGTATAAACCAACAGCTTTGGGCATCTGTTGTGGTGCACAGTATCCTCATGATAGGAAAATACAGATTGCATGTTGTGGCAGGGCTAGCCTTTCAATGGTGTAAAAAATATGGCTGTATGTGATTTGATCGTGTTGACTAATGTCACCAAATGGGCATGGGTATTTGCTAGCAATATGTGAATTGAGGACCTGGCATATTCCAACCTATGCCAGGAACCTATGCTAACAGTTGGAGGGGTTTATGCCCCTATTGGCCAGTGTGTGTCCACCATAAAGCCTAGAATTCCTGGGTCAGTAAGTTACTGGCTGGCTGCTGTCCAGTTGCCCAGCTTGGGTTACCTAAGATAGCTCTGCTGCATGAATGCTAGATATAAAACCAATTAACCTCCAAAACATGAACAAAGAATTGCTACACTCAGTGTACGTTCATTGACAGGACTCTGCTTGGAAGTGGATGACAAAATGGTAAGGAGGAGGCTGAGCATTCTGTATATCCAGGAGACCAGATGGAAGGGCAGTGCAGCAAAGTATACTACTCAGGAGGAGGACAGGCTAGAAATGGTGTGTAAATTGTGGTGAGGGAGGGACTTCAGAAGACAGTGAGGGATGTCGTCAGAACTAGTGATAGACTCGTAGCAGTAAGATGCCAGCCTAATGATAGGGCAGTATTCATAGTTGCAGTCTATGCTCCACAGCAGGGTTGTAATATTTAGGAAAAGAGTCCATTCATACAGCAGTTACAGAACCTACTAGATAAAGCAGGACAACAGGAATTGGTGTTAATCGGTAGCTAGATGCCTATATCAGGACATCACAACAGGATATGAGGACTTCCTGGGTCCACTTCGGTGGGGCAACAGGAATAAAGGAGGAGAGGCCATTCTAGACTTCTGTCTGGCAAATAGCTTGATAGTAGCCAACACATGGTTCACAGAGACAATCACAAAATCACATACAAGTGTGGCCAACATGCAACTCAGGTAGACTTTCTCCTAGTAAGGGCACTGGGGTAGAATCAGTAATTGCAAAGTCATCCCCAGTGAACCAGTCAACCTTCAGCATAAACAACTGGTTGCCACAGTCAGCTGCAGGCAGTGGTCAGAGAAGGCTCTTAAGGTCAACAGAGATTGGGCTGTAGACCTGGAAGTTGACTGGAGAGAAAGCACAACAGTTCAAGGAATTATTGTAGCACCTGAAGAAGAGGAGGAAATAGGTGGAGTTGAATGGCAGTGCCTCAAAACAGCATGTGCGAGGACTATAGAACAGATATGTGGCTGAGCCAGGTATGGAAATAAGGAACATAAGGAAAGCTACTTGTGGAAGGCAGAAGTCCAGGAAATCCTCAAAAGAAAAAAAGTTTGTAGGAAAAAACGGGAGATAGAAAAGACGGACCAGGCTAGGAAGGAATACTGGTTGGCTAACAAAGAAGCTAAGAAAGAAGTTGCAGAGAAAAGAACAAGGCATCAGAGACACTATACCGTCTTCTGGAAGGTAAGTCATTAGATGGCACAAAAAAAGTATATCAGGTTGCAAGGCAAAGCCAGATAAAGAAGATAGTCAGCCACCCTTCATAAGGAATGCCAACAACAACCTGCTCAGCAGTCCACAGAACATCAAAGGGAGATGGAAGGAGTACTTCCAGCAGTTTTTGAATGATGAAAACACCACAGAAGCTGTACTGCCCTAGACACAGCCTACAGTGAGAGAAGAGGAGAAACACACTGTAGAAGAAATGAGAACAGCACTAAGGAAAATGCAGTCAGGGAAAGCAAGCTCAGATGAGGTCACACCAAATAATGATAAAAATGCTGTGTGAGATTGTGGAAAAATGGCTCCTGATGGTACTAATAACAGTGTGGATAGAAAGATGTATGCCAGGTGACTGGAGAATAAGCACACTAGTGCCAGTGTTCAAGAACAAAGGGGGCATTCACAACTGTGGTCGGTACAGAGGTATCAGACTCCTGTCACATTGCATGAAAGGTCTGGAAAGGGTGACTGATTAATGAATATGCAGGGTAGTAGAAAGTTAGATGAGAGATGAGCAGTTTGGATTCAGATCAGGATGCAGCATAACTGAACCGATGTTTGCAGTGAGACAAGATAGTTAAGATCAGGAAACAGTCTGAGCATTCCTAGACTTGGAGAAAGCATATGATAAGGTCCCAAGAAAGTTGGTTTAGGCAGACCTTTGGTTCGAAGTCCCAGAAACATTGGTAGAATTAGTACAAGCTATTTACAAGGACCCAGTGACTCGGGTATGAACAATGTTCTGTCTCACAGTGGGGTTCCCACTGGACGTAGGTATGCACCAGTGTTCAGCTCTGAGCCCACTGTTATTCATACTGGTGATGGACTACTCAAATCAACAAAGTTGTTGTATGCAGACAATGTGGCATTACAGGCAGACTCTGAGCAAGAACTTCAGGAAAGTATAGGGGAATGGAATGCAAAACTGAAGGCACATGGGATGAAACTGAATACAGATAATTCAGTAGTAATGGCAGCAAATGGTGGAGTTCACAAGAAGCTGATAACTGAAATAGAAGGAAAATAGTGGAAAAGGTTAATAGCTTCAAGTATCTGCGAGGCATTATTGAGGAGAAGGGAAGTCTGAATAAGGAGGTCAAAGCTAGAGTCAGAGGGGCTGCAGCCAACTAGCACAGAGTGCCAGGTGTAGTATATTTCAGAAGAATGCCAAAGAAGCTGAAAAGTAAGGTGTACATAACAGTGGTGTGCTCAGTACTACTGTTTGGTAAGGAAATCTGGCCAGTAAAGGCAGTGTAGTTGAGGAAGGTAGAGGTGATGGAGATGAAGTGCATGAGATGGGTGATAGGGTGCATACTGTGTAACAGACAAAGAAATGGGGACATAAGAGCCAAAGTCAAAGTAGCTCCAATTGCAGAAAAGATCAAAGAGAACAGATTACAGTAGTATGGACGTGTTAAAAAGCAGAAGACAGTCTGGTGAAGATGATTTGGGATAGACAGGAAGAAGGCAAGGGGAACCAAGGGCATCCAGCAAAGAGGTGAATGGATTGTGTGAGAGAAGACCTGCGACAGTCAGGCACGAGTGTTGAAAAAGGTAGGACAGTAGCATTGAACAGAAAGAGATAACAGTTGACAAAACAGGGGGTTGATGATGATGATGGTTGGACTGTTGAATGGGGAACACGACATTCATCCCTGGTTTGGCACCTATGTCTCTAATGGACACAGGCAGCCTGTAAACAGTTCATCTCTCAGGCCCCTGCACTTACTCCAAGCCCTTGCTTACATTTGTCAAGGGTACCAGAACTTGTCAGAGATTTGAGATGCATGACTAGGATTAAAAACACCCTAGTGATCATTAGCCTGGTATACACCTATAAATCTATGAACCCTCTTCCTTTCTATTTATTCCATCATTACCAGAGTAACTTTGCACATTTAAATAACATATCTGTTAGAGTTTGAATGTCAGTACCAGTATTCTGTCATTTTCAAAATCTTCTAATTTTGTAGTGATATTTTCATTTGAACAGTTTTTTTTTTGCTTTCATTTTCAGATACATTTTGAATACAGCCTTTATTTTTTTTTATTTCCAGATTTAATACTTTCACTTTCATTGTTTGGTTCAAATTACAACCACTCCCAATTCTGTCTTCCTAGGGTAGTTCATCCAAATACCTCACTTGTTTGCACTTTGTAAATCCGTTGCACAGTTTTCATATGTCCATTCCCCTCCCCATACACACATACTTAGCACATCTATATTTAACAGTCTTTTATTAAATGTATCACTTTCTTCACAGAAATATAGCCCTTGGGTGATCATACTAAAAGTTTCCTTTGCTCCTTCAATCATAATCACATTTGGTAGATGATACAGTGTACAATTTTTCCTTAACATATCCACTAGTAGTGCCCAAGTACCTGTCCAGAAACCCAGTATCACAGTTTTTATTAAGTGCAATAATTGTCTTACATTGTTCCAACAGTGCTTTCAGTAAAATTTCAGTCATATTTAAAGCCACACTTCTTCTCTTGACATCAAACTTGTTTTGGGTACCTTTGTGTAACCCCTGTTAACCTTCAGCTGCTTGGTGCATCTGTGGATGTTTCTCTCCCTAGTACCTTGTGCTACCCCTGGAACTGGGACTGACACCCATTGGTAGGAATGGGAGGGGAATCGGTACTTCGAACCTAGCAGAGAGCAGCATCATATATGGTGCCCAGAACACCAGAGCTTTTTTTATGCTGTACTGCATCCATGGAAATGATTTATTTGAGAGTCTGGGTGAGCAGTGAGGTGTGACCTGTAAGGATGCATTGAGACCTAGGGTGGTGGTAGCTCCTGTTATCATTCTACATGCCTAGCCTAGTATCACTCCAATCCTTTACTTCAACCAGAGCTTAACAAAAAAAAACACCTACATCACTGTAGTCCCGCCCATCCTCACTACCATTTCATCAGCTGCCTGAGTTGCTATTCCATTACAGACCACTTGGCCATAGCTGAGACCTTATCTGTGTATGTCATCAGAGCCAACACCAAAGGCTTGAAATCTACAGTTTAACCAAGGTAACGTATTTGCCAATTCCTAAAATCATTTATTCATAACAAAATACATCTTTATTTTCTAAAGCCACATCATAAATGCTTTGATCTAGTGTGAAGATTACCTTATTTGTAAGAGTGAAACTCTCAAAGGCTTCAGATAATGAATCCAAAAGTTGTGGTGATCCAGAATCACTTCAGACACAAAGCTGAAGTAAAGCCTATTCTATATCAACTCAAGAGCCTTTGTGTTCATAGGTAAATAGGTCTTTACTAGGCTAACAACCACAAGGGTCTTTTTAAGCCTAGCCATGCATCCTAAATCTCTGACAAGTTCTGATACCCTTAATAAGTGTAAGAATGGGTCTGGAAGGTGAACCGTTTACAAGTTACCTGTGTCCATTAAAGACATAGGTACCAAACCATGGATGAATTTCTAGTTTCCCTTCCAATTGTCCAAGTTGCACTTGAATTGGGTTAGGGAGGAACTCTGCTTCACATGGATGGAGAAGCCTGTTCCATAGATGGAGTAGTCTCTGGGATATATACCTCTCTCTCCAGCAGGTCCTATTTATATGACAAGCAAGATTTAAGTCTTTAGAATGGGTAATTCTGGTGCTGTTTGTTTTGTGGATATGCAGGAGGTCCATCAGAGTGGGTTCTGACAATGCCCTGTATGCCAGGCATAGATCTCCCCTCAAAAGCCCGTAGGAGACAGAATGCAGGGATAGGGCCTTGAGACAGTCTGCATAGGACATTTTACTTATGCCCTGTATTCTTTTAGTGAGGAACCTCTGTGGATGTTCCAGTTGTTGACTATGCCTGGTTAGGTACATACCAAAGAGGGCACTGTACTCAATGACAGGTCTGATGAATGCCGAATACAGTGCAACAATGAATTCCTTGGACTTAGATGCCACACTTTTGTTTATATGTTCCGCAACATAGAACGATCACCACTGTAGACATGTGATGGTCTAAGGCTAGATTACTATCTATGTGTGTTCCTAAGTCCCTGACTACTGGGTCAAAAGTAAGGGGTGTGTTGTCAATATGATAGTTACCAGGGATGGATAACTTCCCAAAGGATACTATTATGCATTTCTTGGCATTTAGTTTTAGTCCATGGCTCTGACATCAGCTGTTTGCCTGTATCATCCCCTCCTGGAGAATGTTTGTGTCAGTGTGAGATTCAGTTACAGCTCCTAATTTGCAATCATCTGCAGATTTAGTCAGCCAGAGACCACTGACACTGGCCTTGACTTCTGAGAAGTAACTGCCAAAAAGGAGCGGTCCAAGGACTGATCCCTGATGGACTCCACTTGTGACTGGCCTCTTTGTAGAGGTGGATTTCCCAATTTTAATTTCCTGGATCCTGTCTGTGAGCCAGTTGGCTATCCACTAGGTGACATATGGGTTTGTACCTAATCTCATAAGTTTTTCAAAAATGCCTGAGTGGGATATTGTGTCAAATGCCTTGGCCAGGTCAAGGTAGGCAGTGTGAATGATTTTACCCTCATCCATTGCTGTGACTTTTTCAAAGAAGTCCACTAGGTTGAGTAGGCATAATATTCCCTTGACGAAACCAAACTGGGTTGGGTCCAGTGTCTGGAGGCTTACTATATCTCTGTTGGTCATTTCCATGATAATTCTTTCCATGGTTTTACATACAAGACTAGTGAGACTTTTGGGTCTGTAGTTTTCAGGGTCTGTAGATGGCCCACCTTTGTGCAGAGGGATGACTGTTGCCTTTCTCCATTCATGAGGAATAAAGCTTGTTTGGAGGCTAAAATTAAATAGTAATTCCAGAGGCCCTGATAGGTCATGTTTTCATGCTATTTAGAAGGCATCCTGGGATATTGTCTGGGCCCATTGATGCAGTGTTCTTGGCCTTAGAGAGAGCATCAAGGCCCTGTTCCCTAGTGATAGTAGGGGGAGTTATATTTGATGATAATTCCTGAGGGAAAGTTGAGGGGAGAGAGGGCTACAGTTGGAGCTGAATTTATCAGTGAGGAGGTTTGCTATATCTTCTGGCTCAGTATAGGTGGCTCAATTTACAATGAGCTCTGCACACAATTGCATATTGCCTTTGAGGTTGCAGACATAACTAAAGAATGCTTTGTGGTTGTCCCTGGCCTGGGAGGCCAAACTTACCTCAAATTTGGCTTTGGTAGACTTTATTTGTCCTCTAAGCTGTTTGATTAGTTTGATGAGAGTGATTTTATCCTGCTGGGTGCTGCACCTCCTAATTTTTGCCATGATTTTCTTCCTCTGTTATTCCACCAGGGTGGCTTGTTTTTTGACTTAGTTCTGTACTTCTTCCTAGTGGGTGGAGCTGCTTGCATGCAGCTATTAATAAACTTGTACAGGGTTTCTGTAAACAGTTCTGCATAGGCAGCAGTGTTCTCAGAGTTTATGTCCATATTAGTAGCAACAGTTGCAATGGAAGAAGGTCACAATCCTTTCTTTAAATTGCTGAAAGAAGGAAAGGAACTCCCTATTCATCCTGGCAAGCTTAAATCCCTCCTGATCGATCTGTCCTGCACAATGGCATGAAATTCAACTGAGGGTCATCACTGCTATTTAAGAGTTCATCTCAAAAATGAGCCTTGATTGGTCTCCATGAAACCTTGATATTCTTCTCCTCAACCTCATTAAGTTATTTGCTTTCTTCACCTGCTATGCCTCCTATCTGCAATTCAGTGACTAGCACATGAGTTTAGATATATTTTCTTGCTGTCAGCACTTTCACTTTCCATTTCTGTATCATCATGTAAGAGTTCCATGATCTTGGACCTTCAGCTACCCACAAGGCAAAGAGTAAAGGAATCTCCCCAGTGTTCTGTCAAAATTTCTTCTAGCCACTATAGATAGTATCTCAGGTCTCCAGGCCAGAAAACAGTAAAGGGTTATTTTATGCAAAGTCAACATATTCTGTAGAACTATACTTGACAAAAGCAGGAATCATCTTTTTTCAACTTGCAAACTGAATTAGTCAAAGGTTATTTTATGATAAACCTTAACTTAATTCTGTTGGTGTAGATAGCTACAGCCCTCTTACCCAAGTGACCCACATTCATTTAGCTGTCCAGGATATGCTGGAGTTGGTGCAGGGAGGATTGGGTGTGCCTATACTGCGGGAGGAAAATGAAGCAAGCTAATAATTGCAGCATTTCTTCAGAAGAAGCATGGTAGGTGGGGATGCAACCTGGAGGCATGCATTCATTTTAACAAGCCAATGTGTAGTAGTATCCCTTTATAGTGGACTCACAGAGATGTGCTTACATGGCTCCCTCAGTAATATGGAGTGCCAGTTCCTCCATGCATAGGGGTGTGGTTAGGGTCTTAATGACAAAAATCCTTTTTGGAAGTCTGAATGATAGCTCCTGAGGCTGACTGTCACACGTGAAAATTAAATTATCCAGTTGAGGTACAGAAGTGCTGATGATCAGCATGTCATCAAGTGTAAGGAAAACATATTTACAAATGCTGTATGATCTGTATGGCAGTAAGGTACTTGTAATTATTTTTCAGTAGAATGTAGAAAGTTGCTGAAATGAAACTTTTTGGGCCCAGGCCTAGTCAGAAGCTGTTATTTTCCGTGAGAGAACAGCACTACCATTAGTGAATTTGAATTTTTTTAATTAAAGACCATCACTGGGCACAGATTTAAAATTCTAACCTAGCAGTAAGTGAGAGAAAAATCAGAGTCACTAGACCAAGTGTAACAAGGAGAAGCACATTGGGATTCCATGCTAGTCGCTAGTGCTACAAGCTAGTGTCGGTGATGCAGTAAGTGGAGCACACACACCTTTGATGCAAAAAGCACTAGGTTCTGTTCCCTGAACAAGGACATCAATTGCTGTCACAGCAGTGCAGTATGGGGGGGGGGGGTGCTGCACTCCTGACTGTTTTGCCTTTTGGATGAGAAGTTAAACCTGAGGTCCCATTTACTTGAGTTGGTGGTAGCTCAGATGGATTTAAAAACTGCATAGCACCTATTGAAAAGAGTATGGGTCTTTTAATTAACACAACATAAACACAACATTATTTACATGTCTACAAGGATATATTTACACATTCCTATATACCTTCATCATCATTAAGACCCCCACTTCCTCTGCCCCAACCATACTCTAATTTTTTCAATATGTCAGCCAAAATCCATTTCCAATTACACAAAATGTTCATTCATTCTTTCATTCCAAATGCATATAACATAAAAATAAGTAATTATCTGCCCTTCTCACATATTCTCTTTCTTGTTTTTTTTTATACTATCCATACATAATTATATTCTTATCTATATTATTTACATCATTAATATTCTCAAAACTTTCTTCGCAAAACTTTTTCTAGAGTTTAACCATTCTCTAAAACATGCTGTGTTGTCTGTTCTTCCCCATGAAATACACACGCACTTTCAACTTTTTTATATGGCATATTCCCCTTTGCCAGTAACAATTACCAAACTCCATAGGAAATGCTGACACTCTGCAATCTTACTACACCACTTTTTTCTTACTTTAATGGCTTTTATCACTTCTGTTAAATTTCCCCATGGATATACATAATAATGTTTCATAGCACAATTATACCACATCCTACTATTCTTCTTTATATCATCATTTTTTTTTATTTTTCATGTCAGTATTTTTTCTTGAGAATTTAAATATCTTCATTTATATAATTTTTATCTCTTTTTCTTATTCTTGTCATCTCCCATTTTTTTTTGTATATACATTTAAACATTTTCATAATTAATTTCTCATTTTCTTCATTTACCCATGTTAATAGTCTATACAAGTTTAAAGAAGCAGAATAAACAACTAGATTTAATAACTCCAACCCCTCCTTCACTTTCACTCATATACAACACATCTCTTTTCATTGGGTTTAATATTGAACATATGAAAGAAAACACTAATTGCACAATTTCTTTTTCATATTTTCTGGGATCATATAAATGTTTGACATAAATGCTACTTTTCCTGTTTAAAGATAATTCATCAGATAAACCTTTTTCTTGAATGATAATCTATAAGCCTTCAACGTATGAAATATTTCTTTCATTTCTTTCATTTATTTCATCAAACTCCCCCATTTCTTCATAACTACATCATTTTCCCCAAATTTTAATCCTACCACAAATACTTCATTCACTGAAAAGTACACCACTCCAATTCCCATAACATTACCTAAACTCTTACTTTTATCTTTAGTCAAGGCCATTCCCACTTCCTGTAGACATCCATTTAGACAAGCCAGCACTTCCCTCATCCATATTGTATTCTTAGCAACCACAACTATATCATCTACATGTGTTAAAACTACTGGCATCATCACTTCCTTTTGCATCACATATCTAGCATCTTTCATTGTATAAGCTACTTCATTCACTATCCCATTCATTACTAATGCAAACAATATCCACTTATTGGACATACTTGTCTTATTCCACAATTCATGCATATTTTCTCAGCCATCCATTCACTAACACTCTCATTCTATTATTTTGATATGATGACTTACACTCTCTTCTAATTCTGTTACCTATTCCTTACTTTTCTATACATCTCACTAAACATTTTGTACTACTGTACCAAATGCCTTACTGAAATCACATAGCATACATTTCACATCTTCCATTGTACAATTTCTCGAACCACCAATAATAATTCCTGGCATCCCTTCCCTTTTATACATATATACTTTCTTCCACAATATCCTTTATACATCTTTCTGTTTTCATCTGTATTATTCTCATAACCCTTTTTATAATCTGTATTATTTAATGTGCTAAGTATTCATTTTTTATTTCATTCTTTTCATCTTTCTTCCATATAAATTTTAATATTCTATAATGTAACACTTCATAAATAAACCCTTCCTCTGACTATACATTCAAAACATTTCCAAAACACTCTGTATCAATAAAATTAAATACTCCACAGAAACACACCAAAGACAAACTGATAAATTCTGTGGTACCAAGAAGGAGGCAACTGTATTCCAAACTCAAAATTTATTAGAACAAATTTAGCACTTTCATTCCCTATATCACATAGAACTTCCTCAGAACTAAATCTGTTATTAATGACAATTTACCTGTCCATTTACATTTTTCATTTCCATCATTATACTAATGCTCTTTTACTATTTTATCCAAATATGCAGACACATCTTCCTTTCTCCCTTGTAAACAATATTGCTGCTTAAACAGTAATATCTTATTTTTTCTTGCACTGTAGGAAATGAAAACAATCACCAGATGTCCAACCTTGAAGTAAAACAGTTTATTACTAAAAAAAATGCAAAACGCTTAATGAATCACTGTGTTTTTCATCTCATAATACAGACTTCATCAGACAAACAGTACAATTTCAAACATCCCTATATATACTCTCATTATATTTAAATTTTCCAATAGAACCACTAAAATGTCAAAGAACTCATTAATATGTAATCATATCATTTCAAATGCCGGTTCCGATACTAAACATCGTGTTTATTTCTAGGAACCCAATTTTATTCAGCTTCTTGCACAGTTGGAATCAATTAATATATTTTTCACTATCTTGTAGTTAATAAATGTTAAAAATAAGTATGCAAAAGAGAATAAAAATATAACTTCCAAATTTAAATGCAAATACATGCAACTTCTTTTATATACCATTCCATAGATGATGATGCCACCAAGTGGTCAAATGTGCAAATCAAGCAAGCAAGTCATGTCTAACTAAATATATTGTACTAGCGAGGCTGAATGCCTAAAACTAACCATAAGTTAATTTTAAAAATATATATATATTATATAATAAGATGTGAAATTAATATTAATAAAAATACAATAAATATATTGTTACATAAATTCATTCAATAAAAATTCATTAAAAAACATTTTTATCAAATAAACACTTTAAAATCTGTATATAAATATATTAATTTATTCATTTATAGTCTAGCTGCCCTCATTTTTAAAACGGGTGCAAGGGAAATACCATAAGTTATTCCTGGATGTTTATTGGCTTCCAATATTATTTGCCAATATAATTCACAATATTCAATCAAGGTTTCCCACATACCACCCCTTTCATCTTTCTGCACCTCTTCTAAAACAAAAAACTTATATTTCATCAAAGGGCAAACTATACTATGTCTAAACAAGGTATTGTTTTCTTTCTTATTTCTAATAGCGTTCATGTGTTCATAAACCCTCCTTCTTATTTTTCTCTCAGTCTTACCAATGTAGAATCCATTACATATCTCACAGATTGCAATGTATACTACGCCTTGGGTATCACAAGTACTGTGAGTCCTACCCATAATCTCTCTCCCCCTGCATTCAGTATATATATACAATCCTTATTAACCATGAATGGGCATTGATTACACATCCCACAATGGGTATGTACCCTTTGATTTTGTGGTCTTCTTATGGCTATCATAATGAACCATGATCATATCCTTTATATTACACCCTCTCCTGTATATAAGTTTTAAAGACTCCTTGTTCTTTAACTTTAAATCAGTTAAACTTCCAAATTTTTTCCACTCTCTTTCAAGAGCATTATAAATAACCTTTGAATCCCCACTAAAATATGTAACAAATGCACTCCCATAAGAACTCTCATCTTTAAAATTGGATTCTTCCATATTCACATTATTTTCTTCATTATCCAAGAATACCATCTCCTTACCTAAAATAGGTTCGTATTTATTTTTCCGTCCCTTGATTATTTCATTCCTTACATTATTACAAAGCTCAACTGGGTACCCCCTTTCTAGGAATAACTGAGTTAAAAATGCACACTCTTCTTGAAAATCTTTAGAAGTCATTTTGCAAATTCTCATGATTTGTCCCTTTACAATACTTTTTTTCTGATACAAGGGGTGCCCACTGCTATAATGTAAGTAGGAATTAGAATATGTTTTCTTTCTTTCTTTCAGGCATTTGAAATTATATGATTACATATTAATGAGTTCTTTGACATTTTGGTGGTTCTATAGGATAATTTAAATATAATGAGAGTATATATAGGAATGTTTGAAATTGTAGTGTTTGTCTGATGAAGTCTGTATTATGAGATGAAAAACACGGTGATTTGTTAAACGTTTTGCGTTGTTATTTTAGTAATAAACAGTTTTACTTCAAGGTTGGACGTCTGGTAATTGTTTTCGTTTCCTACAGTGCTGGTGGTGGATTATTTAGTCATATATTGTCACTGGTGCCTCCTTTATTTGGTTATTTTTTTCTTGATTTATTTACATTTCCTTTTCCGTATCATAATACTCTCTTGTATTCTTCTCCGAATTCTCCAATACATTTTTATAGATCTTTCCATACTTTACTTTCTCTTCCTTTCTTACATCATCCTGCATTGAAAAATAAAACCCCTCTTTATACTTCTTTGTAAATTCAGTTCACCATTCAGACCAATTTTAATAAATGTTCTTCATGGATATACAATTCCTCCATAACTGCAATGCCTCCCACTCTCCAAATTTATCCCATAATTTTACATTTGTTCTATTTGTTCCCTTTCCTATTTTAGTATACTGCTTTTCCTCTATCACCCCTGTCCATATTGCTAAATGATTGAAAATAAAATTGTCACTATCTGCTATACTCATATCTTCTGATAGTACAAAATAATCAGTTTCAGATCCAGTAGCCCCTATTCTATATGTCCATTGCCTTTTATTCCACACAACTAACTTTCCACTTTTTATCACTTCTTGTATTTTTAACATCTTTCCTTTTCTTTTTATATTTTCCCTTCAAAATCACAAAGTCCTCTACAATAATAATTTTCATGTTAACCACCACTTAATCTAAAATTTAATGAAAGAGATTCTTTCTTTGTGACTTGTATATGCATATAATGCTATAAGTCTATAAACTTATTGTCTCTACCACACATCGATAACAGTTAACCTTCCCATCCTTGCTAATGCTACATCTAATAATCTTACTGTTTTTTTTACATAATACAGCCACTTCAAAACAACATTCATTTCCTAAATTCCATATTTTCCACCCCACATTTTTTTCTGTTTGCAATCTTTCTTTACTACATCCTCTATAAGAATAAGATCTTCATCACATTAAACATATCATGCCAGTGTCCCTACCCTTCTTACAATATTAATATTATTCACATTTACTGAAATCACTATAAATTACATTTCCTTCTTAAGTTTAAAAGAGTATTTTAAACTTTAGTTTCCGTATTTTTTCTTTCTCGAATTAAATATTTTTATGAGCTTATGTATAACTATTCCTTCATATTCAGAATCACATTTTCCTTATTTTCATTAACTGAAACACATCATAACCTACTCCTTACCTATCTTTTTTAATTTTGGTGATGTATTTTTAATTCTTCTTTTCCTCACCCTTACCTTAGGACCTATTGAATTTCTTTTCCTAACATCCTTTGCACTCCCTTTGCAAACATCTGACTTATCACTTTCAATATCTTCTACATTTTCAATACTCTCAGTACAGTTATCTTACTCCTTCTGAAATATAACATTTTGTCTGACATTTTTTTTTTTTGCTTTTTCCTCTTTTTTATTAACACCTTTTCCACTCTAATTCCTTATTACTTTCAGACATTACTGTACTTTCATCATCCTGCTCAGCATTACATTGCTTATTCGTTTTGCAATCAAACCAAAAATGCCCTTCTGTTTTTATATTCTACATCCAGGAGCACCCGTAGAGACAATAATTCAATTGCAGCAATGAGCGATAAAAAACAGTTTTAATTCCAGAACAGCTTCTTTTGCACAGATAAAAAAGCACAATAAGGACAAGCGCTTTCGCCTGGAATAGTCAATAACTTGACTTGATAAAGCCTGGAATGGTCCAGGCGAAAGCGCTTGTCCTTATTGTGCTTTTTTATCTGTGCAAAAGAAGCTGTTCTGGAATTAAAACTGTTTTTTATCGCTCATTGCTGCAATTGAATTATTGTCTCTATGGGTGCTCCTGGATTTTGTTACTGGTTGCTTTGCTGTTTCTGCGTGATTTTTTTATATTCTACATCCTTTTTTACACTTATTCATCATATAACCTTTTCTCCAAATTGATTACATCTTATTTGTGCACTCATTTATCAGATGATTGAGGACCTCACCAAAAATAAGGTGTCCTATGTACCTAATTTTTTCCTCTATTTCCATTTACATATATAACACTTGATAAATGTTTTATCACATCTTTTTCATATTTTGCAGTAACATCCTCCTCCCACCCCATTAAAAATATCCCTCTCATCTTTAACTTTCACAATATCAGAAACTAAATAAAACATAAATAAAAAATATTTAACATCTTTTAACCCAATTTCATTAGTACAAAATTGAACACACTTTTTTTTGATTGAGTCCCTTGCACGAAAAATATAAATTCATTCCGTGGATAGCTGCCCTCCTTTTTTCACAATTAAATAAAATTGTTAAGTCAGAAAATATCTCTTTCCCCAAATGAATCAAGAATCTAATCTATTTTGCTTCATAACCCAAAGATGGCACTAAGTTATCACACACAAAATATATTTTATTTCTTCTTACTTGTCCAGACAACAAGCACATTTTTTTCTTTTTAATAAAGTTTACAATACCTTTTGCTCTATCAGCTTCAGACTGAATCCCAACTGTAACCTTATGATTTCCTTTCCACCCAAATCACTGTCCATTCCGAAAACTCTTTCCATCATATCCTGCCATGAAATATCAGACTCTTCTCTAGGATCTCCTTTGTTTAATAAACCAAACCGTTTTTCACCAGGGAAACCCCCAGAAGCAATTTTAGTTACAAGAACTTCAAAATGGTGAGGTTTAAAGCTAGAGTAGATGCTGGTTGTTTGTATGGCCAACTCACTTTTCAACAGTTTTCTACCTGACTGATTGAACTACACTGCTATCACCAACAGAACAGCTCTTTTCTTTTCATTACTGCACAGCGTTTCCTAGCTGCCTCCATGCCAGGAACAGAAGCAGGAAGGTTTTGCAGCAAAAATGTTCCCCCTTAAACCAAAAAAAAGAAGGGTTTTCCCTCATGCGCTGGCCGAATTTCCCCTAGTAGTATAGATATCAGCTTGGGTCTCCCCTGAAGAGAGACTACTAGCCCAACAGGACTCCCCTGGTCAGCAAAGCATAAATAAATAAAATATTTACAAGTATTGATTTATACCAGGAGATTTCCTTGCTTCCTTTGCTACTAAGACCTATGTATCAGTTAATCTAACTTGCTTTGTGGTGCTGAAGTCCTCTGAGCAAGACTTGAGAGCAATGCATAATCTTTGAAATTACTCTTGGAAGGAGATATGTGAATGGTTTCTCACAGACACAGCAAATTCATATTTACATAACTTTGCCTTTCACTACTGAGTGAATTTTAAAGTAGTCATTTTTTGAACAAGACAGATTATTCAACTATTTTTATTTGAAATTTTCTGTATATATAACATACTTTCTGTATATTTAGTTACAAACGCACTTTACATCATTTTAACTATTTTGTTATTAAGCTATAAACGTTAGTGGCTGACTGATGATGGAATTGTATAATGGTAATTCCACAAGACTGGTGAAGTATAATTCTTTGTATTCTTCCATTTAAGAGAAACCATTTTAAAATGATTCCCAGGATTCAATAACTCCTACACTGTGTACACTGTTCTGAGAGAACAGACAACACAGACATAATTCACACCCTCCTCCTCCTAATTTTAGTTTTCCTATGATATTCTTGCAATTAAATATTGGCAAGGATTCAAAAAGGTTACCACAAAGTGTAGACTACATGTATACTTAGTGTAATCTTTTTGATTGAGTCGAAATCACAAAAAATGTGGTAGGAATGTTCTTGAATACATAACATGTACACATATTGTAAGCTTTATTGAATATGGCCCAATGTATTTTCTGCCATTCCACAAGGTTTGGGTCTTCAGATCGAAACTTGGATCTGGCTTTGACCACTCTAGACTTTAAGATCCAAAACTCAGGATTCTCTCCTTACCTATAATCGTATCGTGTCTCCAGCATTGCTCCAGACTTCTTTTGCCACTCATAGAGAAGAGGCGTTTCCTTTTGCTCAGGTTTGCATCAGATAAGTTAAAAGTTTTTTAGTTTATGTATATTTAGATATTTTATATATATATATATATATATATATATATATATATATATATATCTGTATATATATATATATATATATATATATATATATATATCTGTATATATATATATATATATATATATGTATGTGTGTATGTATACATATATATATATATATATATATATATATATATATATATCTTCTTTTGATGTCCTTTAGTCACTCCCCTTACCTTAAAAAAAAATAAGGGTTTCTCACTTCGTGCCACTGGGCTGCCTTAATCCACATTTCCCTTTCTAATAGTTGCGTTTTTACTATTCTTATAGGAGTTTATTATTATTATTGTTGTTGTTGTTCTGTGTATGTTAGTGACATTGTAGGACTTTTTTCTGTATTTTCCTTCCTAGACTATGGCTAAAAAACCATCAGGCATCAAGAAATCTGTGGCGTGAGGCTATAAGTCCCTAATTTGTTTGCTCATCTAAAGTGTGTCTGCTGCTTGGGCACTGCCCATCATGATGAAGCATGCACAATTTGTACTGCATCTGGCCAGTGAGCCATCATCAATTGCTGGAACAAGCTGGTGTTCAAGAGACGTCTCTCAGCCTCAGTAGGAGACTCATCCTAGACTCTGTCTTCTGCTTCTGTAGCAATCCTGTCTGTAAAGAAGTCCACAGATAGACATAAAGGGAAGAGATCAAAGCGGCTAAGAAGCATTCCCCTGCCCATCGTCCTTTTCATCGACTTCTTCAGCTACAACCCTCAAACTTTAAAAGCCATTAGATCTGACATCTTCATTGTATCCTATAGTCATAGAATCCTGAATTCCATCTCTGCTGGAGCCAGTCCCTCCTAGACCGCACTTCCCCCTTCTTGTAGAAAAGGAAAATATACATCTTTCAGACCTCTTTTGACTTCTTCCTCCATCATATCAGGCTGGGCTAACACAAGCACAACAGTAGCAGATGTGGATAGGATAATGAGGAAATTCCTCAGGACCCAAATTCAGCTGGATGTTATCCTGGCTCTGACCCCTGTCAGACCCACAATCTTTGGTCCTACCCCCTTATCCTATGGTCACTCTTATTCTGATTTGTCTTCAAGGTTTGGGTACTTTCGATTTGCTTTCCACCCAAGGGTTGCCCTTGTCATATCCAAAGATTTTGTTGTCTTCCACTCTGGCGACATATGTGATCCATCCAGTTCTGAGCTCCTTGGATCCACAGGGTGCTCAAAGCCGAAGTGTACATGCTGAATCTGGGGGCAGGGCATCAACTAAGAAGCTGTCAGTGCCTTCCCTCCCTCTTGGAGTGTCAGCACTAGATAGCTCAGCTCCATTTGCCTCAGAGCACAGCCAGGTGGGATACCAAGGTTTGGATAACTCTGTTTATACTAGGGTGGGTTTTGGCTCTCTCTTAGCTCCTGCTTTCAAGACAGCCAAGAGAGTACTCTCCATTTCTGATGAGCAGACTTCCCTTATATTCTTTGCTCTACCTATCCCCCAGAGAAAAGCTCTTGGTTGCAATCCTGCTCATTATATCCCTTCATGACAGCCAATTCCATTGAGATTCAAGATGGTCCTCATTCAAGGCTCTCTTTAGATTTTTGAGTCTTCTAAGAGCATTCCAATGCAGAGGTTCCTCAGAAACACACATGTAAGAGGAGGCATATTGACTCCCCACAGGAGTCACTCACCAAAGACACTGATTTTGCTGAAGGGGGTAAAATCTCCCAGAATTCCAGTTGGTCTCATTCAAGGAAATCCATAAACTTTTGAGACAGAAAGGCAGTTGGTGTTCTGAAACCCCCTTCCAAGAGAAATCTCTGTTTCTTGAGGCCTTTAGATCTGGTCTGGCTGCTTCTTGGGTGGTCCCTCCTCCAGATGAGATGGCCAATTAATCTCTAGTCAGGCATGGAAGGAGCTGGATGTGAATGAACCAATACCATAAATCAGATATGTTTCTAGTTGCACCTAAAGATCACCCACACTGGAAGGAGGGTCCAGAGTTTGATTCCTTGGTGGTAGTAGCAGCCTGAATGAAGGAGCTGGATGTAGACAGCTTTGCTGTCCATTCCTCTAAAAGGGAGTCTAGGACATTGGACAGGTTTGGAAAATTGGTTTGTGCTTTATCTATCTTCTCTCTGTGGGTGCTGAATTACTTGGCACATGTGACAAGATTTCAGAGAAATTTGACTAAGGAACTCTCCAAATCTCTCTCTCAGAGTCAATAACTTTAGAGGAAAGAAAAGACAGACCCACAGCTTGCCATCTTACAGTCTCTTTCTATGAACCTGATTTCAAAAGCTACTAAAGGTGCATTGAGAGCCACAGGTGTAGGCATTACCATAAGAAAACATGCTTGGATGCCCTTGTGTGGCTTTGTGGAGCACTTTAAGATGTCATTTGTGAATATTACATTTGATGGGTTGACTCTGTTTGGACCACAAGTCAAAGACATGCTCTCTAGGAGCCAGCAAAATGGGAAGACACTTTCTGCTATTGGAATATGGTTTTCTACTCCACAAGGGTCCTTCTCCAGGAACCAGAAGGGAGGTACAAAACTGCGGTTTTGAAAGACCCAAGGGTTCTGTCTGGACAGTCCTAAAAATAGACCCCCCTATTGCAGAATAGGGAATTCTAATGGAGGTTGTTACCATTGTAGCAGTGAAGGCCTGCAGAGTCAAGGCTTCTGGGGTCCTTTCTCCGAGAGAAACATTATCAGTGGCTCCTGAAGAGTTGCATAAATGCCTCATTCTGGAGGCAGTTGGAATCACTTGTCTCTGCACCCAGAAGCCTGGTCATCCATCGCAGAGGAAGCATAGGTGGATAAGATTATAACCAGGGGATACTCCATCCCCTTTCTTTTTTCCCCCTCCAGTGTCAAAGAAGCTTCCTAGGGTTCTGCACTCTGAAATATAAGCAGCTGCTGCAGAAATAAAATGATGCTGGAAAAGTGAGTCATGCAGGAAGTTCCATCAGACCAAGATGGATCCAGAACTTAAGATTCTTATTGGTACCAAAACAGAATGGGGACCTTAGGCCAGTTTTGGACCTCAGTCATCTCAATCAACATGTTAAACACACTTAAGTTTCGAGTGATCATGGTTCAGTCCATCCTCCCCTTGTTGAGGAAGTATGACTGGATGTGCTTGATAGACATTAAGGATGCATACTACCACATTATGGCAGACAGGTGATCCAGAGGGTGTCTCTGATTGGAGTCTGCCATTTTCAGTTCAGGGCCCTGCACTTTGATCTCACCATATTCTCCCTCAGGTGTTCACCAGTGTATGGCAAGAGTCGCAGCTTATCTCAGACTGCAAGAGTTAAAAGTGTTCTCCTGCCTAGATTACTGACTCATAACCACTCCTAATACTACTCTTCTCATTTGTGTCAGGGACTACCTACTCCAGCTTTGATTCCCATTGGGTATCACAGTGAATCTACACAAATCCCATTTTTTCATGGTCCAGACATTGGCATTCATAAATATTCATCTGGATACCATGAGCCACATAGCAAGACTTCTAGAGAACAGATTGTCCATCCTACAAAACCAGGCACTAAAGTTTCTGTTTTGTCAGTTGCCAACAGCCAGACTGATTCTTTAGCTAGGATCTATGGCTGCCTTCATCACTTTAATTCCCCGAGGCAGATATCACATGAGGTTCTGCAATGGACACTTTCAATACAATGGTCCATTGGGTGCCAACCCATGAGTTTTTGAGTTTAACAAACATTTGTAGGTGTCACATATGCTGGTGGTTTCATTCCTTCAATCTATCTCAGTGTCATCTATTTGTCTTTCCCCTTCCCAATGCCACACAGTGATCATGGAGGCTTCCCAGCTGAGGTGGGATGAGGTGGGGGCTTTGCTTGGGAAGGACTATCCAAGGCACATGGTCCCCTTCTGAGGCTAGTCTTCACATCAGTGTTTTAGAGATGAGGGAAGCTCTCCTAGTATTGCAGACCTTTCAGGATGTCCTGCCTCTGGGGGTACATTTTGTCCAGATCAACAACATTTTGGTATACTATTGCATCAACAAACAGAGAACATGTTCCTATCCATTATGATGAGAAGCAATAAGAGAGTGGCAGTGGGCAATATCTTATGTTTGCTTGCTGATAGCAACCCATATGGCAGGGAAATCCAGGGTCCCTCAAGCTTATGGTGGCAGAGCAGATTTTCAGTCTCTGGGGGTATCAGTGCTGCTTTCTTTCCTCCACAATACAAAGTTTTTTTTCCAGATCCTATAGAAGAGTGATTCACCAAGGAATGCTGTGATCCACATTTTGGTTTCCTGGACTCCACCCCCTGCCTCTCTCATTCCAAAATTTCTGCAGCAAACATTGAAGAAGGAAGACCACAGTCATTCTCATTGCTGCACTTCTGGTCTTGACAGGTGTGGTTTTCCTTCCCCGAACTCATTTGATATATCCCCCTTGGGTGCTGGATGTTGATCCAGCCCTTCTCTCTCACCCATCTGGAATGCTTCATCCATACATTCAGGCCCAGAGACCACTTCCAATGATGGCTAGGTAGTCCAGGCTTTACTTCCCAGTGATCCACATTCTTACATCATCACAGAGACCATCTACCAGAAAAATTGACTAAAGTGAAAGAGATTTTCTTTTTGGGCCTCTCAATTGAATCTAAGCCCCCTTTTCAGCTCCTTTTCTAGCTGTATTAGATTTTCTAGCATCTATTTTTTTCATGTCTCAAACAGCTACTAGTCTGCTAGTTAGTTAGTTAGCAGCTGTCTCAGATTTTCATACTGGAGAAAAATCAGTCAGCATTATCCAAAAGATTTCTTAAGGAGTGCTTTTTCTCTTTAGACCTCCCATTAAGGATTGTACTTCTCCTTAGTATATGACCATTTTGCTTCAGGTCTTAACCCAAAAACTCTGAGCCTGCAACTAAGGTAGATATCAAGTTTGTGACTTGGAAAACTGTTTTTTGTTTATAATTTCAGCCTGGAGAGTATCAGAGCTACAGGCTTTGTCCTGCAAACCTCCTTGTATTTCACAGGGATAGAGGATTGCTGTGAACTAATCCATATTTGATCTGTAAAGTAGTCACTGAGACTTCACTGAACCAATGATTCAGTCTGCTGGTTTTCTTTCTAGACTTTAGCAGCAAAGGAGAATATATGCTTCACCTGCTGGATGTGCATCCCCAGCTCTGTTTCCATCTTCACTTCATCAAAACTTTTATGAAGATGAATCAACTGTTTGCCTCCTTCTTAAAGCTAAGATGGGACAAGAAGTTTCTTATCTTAAGCTTAATGGCTGACTGCATCTCTCTCATACCTCTCAACCTTTACGACCACACGACCAAAAAATCTGGACAAAGGCACAAAAATAGGGGAAATTTTTAGATATTGCTCTTACAAACTTAGAAAGTTGGTAGAGTAACATATTATGGATTAGCATGAATTTTCTAAAGAGTGTGAAGTCTGTAACTCAAATGCCTGTCATTATTTTTTTTACTTTAATCCTGAGTGATTTGCCAGAAAACCAACATTTTATGAGGAACAGACTAAAAATAAGAGGCAAATATCTGGACATTCTGCGAAAATCTGTGCAGTTGAGAGGTATGATTCTCTCATATTTATAAAGAAAAGGGCTTCTCTTTGCCTAAGCCTATTAAAGCTCATTCGACTAAATCTGTCTCAACTTCCATGGCTTTCTTTTCAACTGCCTCCACTGATGATATTTGTGCTGCTGCCACCTGGTCTAATGTTTACACATTCATTTCTCATTATAAGCTGATTTGCTCTCCAGGAATAAGGCAGCTTTTGGCTCAAACATTCTCCACAATATCCTTACATGAGACCTCCCAAAGAGTTCATTACCTAGGGACTTTGTCTGATCCATTGAGGAACAGATGTCAGGGACATTAGATACACAAGTTATGCACTTACCATAATGACAGATCTGTGTTGTGTGCTTTCATCCTTCCTCAACTTCCCACCCTCCTTCCCCCTTCCATTTTATTCATTACCTTTCCTTGGTTTCTATATGACAGTATGGTCTGCCCTTGAGTAGCATCATGTGCTCTTTTAGTTCTAGAGCAGCACATATTCAGAGATCTTGTGTGTTTCAGGGGTTTGATATCTAGTCTGTTTTAGTCTGTCAAGGGACTGCAGGCAAACTCAATCTGAGGTAATTTTGGTGATAGGAGGAGGAGGAGGTTATGGGTAAGGGGAGAACCTGAGCTTTGGATCCTAAAGTCTGGTCAGATCCGAAGTCAACTCTGGAGACCCATCTGTTGAAGGACCAAAACAATCAACACAGGTTTACATTCTATCATTATGGTAAGTGCATAACTTTTGTTTACTACAGCTGCAATTTGTCATAGGCAGACAGCATAGAGGATTAAGGCTATGGGCTGTTAATGGGCTGATTTCTGTTGTCTGATTCCTTCAGCCTCCATTCACCTACTGTGTGATTCTGAGTGAATCACTTTACTAGACAATGCTTGGCAGCGTCTGAAAAAGGTCCAAGTCGAGCAGTACTGTACTGTGGTTAACAAAATACAAACGTCATAATTAATTAAATTTTTTTATGTAGCATGTTCACTAATTTTGGCCTTGAAGTGCCAGACTGATCTGGCTGATGGCAGACTGTGACCATAGAAGAAGGAAGTGGTGATGCACTGAAAATGTTATTATTATACTCTCTTGGAAATTATTTTGTGTTTGTGAATGTTTACTAGTGTAAATCAAGATGCAATTATTGTTAATAAGGTAGCTTTTCAAGGCATTGGTCTGAGTGTGCTAATTATGAGAAGTCATTTGTCATAACTGTGCACACCAGCCATACAATTTAAAGCATATCTAGATGTGACTGTTAGTGGTCATGATCACGGTATAGTGAGGATCAGGGAATTTGCCCTTTTACCCACTGTAGTGTGACCCAAGTTTTGTCATGTGTATAATTTACAGGGAGTGTGGGGTGCAGAAAACAAAGATTTAGTTGTTTTTGTACTGTTTGAGATTTTGGAATGTTGATGATATGGTCTCGACTATATCACATTTGACATTTGACTATATGAACACTCAATAACATGATATACGTATATGTGTGTGTGTATATATATATATATATATATATATATATATATAATATATATATATATATATATATATATATATATATAATTCGCTGAATTGACGGAATGCCGAATTACACATTACCGAGACTGGTGTGCCGAACGTACACATTGCCGTTTATTTAAATGGCCGAATAATACTATGCCAAAGCACACTACGAATTTATGCATTTCCCCACTGTAGTGTGGTCCCAAAGTTGGTATATGTAAGTAGTTAAAAAGAAATGTTTTGCAGGGGTGTTGCCCCCCACACTCCCCCTACTTAAATGTACCAACTCTGAGACTGTGGTACAGTGGGGAAACACATAATTTCCCTTTCCCCACTGTAGTGTGCTTCGGCATAGTGTTATTCAGCCATTTAAATAATTGGTAATGTGTACGTTCAGCACACCAGTTTCCATAATGTGTAATTCGACATTCTGTCAATTTGGCCATTAGATAGGCACCCATATATATATGTATATATATATATATATATATATATATATATATATATATATATATATATATAACCAGTGCTTCATATACCTGCTGACACACACATTCTTTGAGATTTGATTTGCGCGCACACAAACCCACACACACATACCTACCCGGGAAAGGCTGGCAGAAATTAACTAGCTATGCCACCTTCTGCCCAAACTATAAGGTTGTTACACCGCCACCAGACATTCCAAAGCCAGATACTCCAAGGGTCTTACAACTATACTGAGTGAAATTAATATTAATACAAATGATAGTGTTTGGCCAATGTGTTAAGGCTTTCAAGAGTGGCTAGACCTGTCACCAAATATATATAAGTACTCATGGATATTAACATATTCTCTAAAAGACCAGCCACAATGAAAAGTTGAAATATATTTAATAATAAATAATAAAAGATCATGAAAATACTGAATATCTATTTACAATAAACACCAGAGTTACGATCACAGGAAATATTAAAATAACACAGATGAATAGATTCACACAAATACAGAAAAACAGTACTTAACTAATGTCACTACATTTTCTTGACTGATCTCTGGCTGAATTACTAGAGCAAGGCAAGATAAAATAGGTGAGGGGTCCTTCCTTGGCAGGTTACAAAAACAGACTGCTCTGAGACTTCAGTCTCACCTAGTATTAAATATTATTTTAGTGATGGATTACAGAAGGGCATCACATACATCTGGTCATCTGACTTCTAGTTTCCATGCAACCCCCATTGCTAGAAACTGCCAGGATTTAGCACATATGTGTCAATAACATACACACACAGAGCTTGCTAAGATCTGGTGCAGCTTCTGGATGTCATAAAACAATTTCAAACTTCTACCCTTCCAGAGTAGCAATTAGATCACTGCTAAAGACAATACAGAAGGCTTCCTAGTAGTTGTTTTTCTAGACATTTTGTCTCTGGCTGCAATCAGAACTGTAAGATACAATATTTATGGCCTAGGCCCAGTAATTTAATTTCAGAACATTTTTCAAAGTTAGCTGTAGCTGGACTGTGATTAACCTCTTCTCTTCCAATATATTTTGTTAAAACATATACATTTAATTTGGTTACAATGCAGTCAGAACCCACTGTTCATAGGTTCATAGGTGTGTACTACGCTAATGGCCCTGGAGCCTTTACAAGCCTAGTCCATACAAGTGCCCTGGCATCATGCTGCCTGACGTTAGTTCCCAGTGCCTCTATCAAGTAGAGCCACTGGAGTGATCCCCGGGGTGAACTTTTTATTTCTCATCCACTCATCAAGATTTCTCTTGAAGAGGCCAGTGAGGCACTCTGCTTGACATGTATGGGAAGTCTGTTCCAGAGCATGGACAGTCTCTGGGTTATGAACCTGTCCCTCCAATATCTTCTGTTGATTGTGGTAATGAGATTGAGGTCCCTGGAGCATGTGGTGTGGAGGGATTGGGATTTCTTTAGATGTAGCATTTCTAAAAGAGCTGGGTCAGACATGGCTTTGTAAGTCAAGCAGAGATCGCCTCTTAGTAGATGATATGAGACAGAGGATAGCTGGAGTTTTTTGAGTCTGTCCTTGTAGGACATGTGTTTAAGGCCTAGGATCCTTTTTGTGACGTACTTTTGTGGCCATTCCAGCTGTTGCATGTGTCTAGTGAGGTACATGCCAAATGGGCCATTATACTCTATGATTGGCCTAATTAGGGAAGAGTAGAGAGAGATGATGACCTCTTTCTTCCTGGATGCAAAACTCTTGGTTATGAGATGTGCCACATAGAAGGACTTTCTGACCACAGTGGCAATGTGGTGGTTGAAGGAGAGGTTGCTGTCAACCTGTGTCCCCAGATCCCTTATAATGCCTTCAATGTTCAGTGGGCTCCCATTGATGTGGTAATTAGTGGGAACTGAGTTTTTCCCAAAGGGGATGACAACGCATTTTTTAGCATTAAGCTTAAGGCCATGGTTTCGGCACCAGTCATTGGTCTCAGTGAAGCCTTTCTGTAGGATGTCTACATCACCTGGGGAGTTATTAATGGCTCCCAGCTGTGCAAACTTGGTCAGCCAGAGTCCATCCGTGTTGGCCTGGACTTCTGAGAAGTAGTTGCCAAATAGGAGAGGACCCTGGACCGATCCCTGTAGGACTCCATTTGTGACTGGTTGGCAGTCTGACTTGGAGTCTGCTACTTTCACACTGTGGTTCTATCTGTGAGCCAATTTACAACCCACCTAGTGATATAGGGATTGATGCCTAGTTTGGTGAGGTTATCAATAATTCCTGAGTGGGTAATGGTATCAAAGGCCTTGGCCAGATTGAAGTAGGCTGTATGAACTGCCTTGCCGTCATCCACAGCTCTGATAACTTACTCAAAGAAGTCAACCAGGTTGAGCAGGCATGATCTACCTTTCACAAAACCAAATTGCATGGGATCTAGAGTTTGGAGAGTCCCTATATCCTTGTTAATTAGGTCCATGATGATGTGCTCCATAGCCTTACATATCAGACTCGTCAGACTGATAGGGAGATAATTCCCAGGGTCTGTAGTCGATCCCCCTTTATGGAGAGGGATGACTGTAACAGTACAGCATTCAGTAGGGACAAAGCCTGAGGTGAGGCTGTGATTGAACAGGGCACACAGATGTGGTGCCAGTTCACTTTGTTGTTCATGTAGAACACATCTGGGGATACTGTCAGGTCCCATGGAAGCTGTATTCTTGGCCTTGGACAATGCAGCTTTAATCTGTGGTGCAGTAATGCTGGGTGCCTGGCATTCCACTGGTATTGTGATTGGTCCTTTGGGGGGGAGGGGTAAAGTTGTTATTGAATCTGTCGGCCAGTATGTTGGCGATATCTGTTGGCTCAGTATAGGAGGTACCATTGTGCAGTAGCTCAGAGCAAACCTGGGTATTGTTGTTGAGATTCTTGATATAACTATAGAAGGCTTTGTGGTTATTTTTAGTGTCTGCTGCAATTCTGCCTTCATAACTGGCTTTAGAGGTTTTGTTGAGGTTAATAAGGGAGCTTTTCCAGTCTTGGGACGTCAATATTTTCTGGAACAGTTTCTTCCTTCTGTTGTAGAGCTTTTTAATGGCAGGGGACCACCAGATTGGCTTCCTTTTTTTGTAAGAGAGCATCTTGGTTCTGTTGGGCATGACTAGTTACATGCATTTATGTACATGTTCGTGCAGTGGACTGGTGTATTATTCGGAGTCATGTATCTATTTTCCATTGACATGGGTGCCATGAAGTTAGACACCTCTGTTTTTATGAGCCCAAAGTTAGCTTTGGAGAAATTTTTCATGATGGTTACCTTTGCGGGAGGTGTTGGTGAGATGTGGATTTCCATGGTGATTACTTTGTGGTCGGATCTAACCAGGGAGGAATTAACTATTGATGTAGAGCAACAGTTGCCCATGTTAGTAATAACCAGGTCAAGGATGTTGCTTCCTCTAGTGGGGGTAAGAATGAGCTGGTCCAGGGCATTGGAATTGATGAATTCCAGGAATCGTTGGGCCAATGTATTGGTGCATGAGTAGTTTTTCCATTTGATGGAGAGGTAGTTGAAGTCATCTAGTATGAGAGTGTTGGGTTGGACCCTAATAGTTTCCAGGGTGCCTAGGAAGATGGAGTGCAAGTCTTGGGACATGGTTGGGGACCTATAGCAGGCTACGACCTGAATTGTCGTCTTACCCAATGTTACTTGTGCCTGAAGTATCTGAGAAGCATTATGTTGGGCTACTAGTCTGGAGGTGTGCATATCTTTTATGAATATGGAGATACCACCACCTTTGGAGCTTCAGATCATGTTCTGTGGCCAAAAGGTGTGAAATGAGTTATAGCCTGGTAGCACAGAAGTGCTTTCTGCTGCTTTAAACCAGGTCTCCATTACAGCACAAATGTCGATGTTCTCCATTTTGAGGAGTGCTTCGAGCAGCATGACCCTCAGATTACATTTATTTATATCTGTTACAGTGGGAATTTGTTCTTCGGAACATCGCCTAAAAAACGGTGGCAAGAGCCTTAGCCAGTAGCTGGAAACCCAAGGGTGACAGATGCAGGCCATCTCTGGCAAAGCATTGATATCTGTCAATCATGTCATCCAAGTAGACAGATACTGGATCCCCTTAGAATGACACCAGGAACTTCAATTGTTGAAGTCAATCATTTTCTGCTTGTACTGCAGTATCATGCTGGGTGACGGTAGGATGCTGCTCAGGGCTAGGGTCATACCTGCCTGGGCCACATAATCCAAGAGCTCCTCCGTGTCTCTTTTCATGTAGTCCAGGAAGGTGCATCTCAGGTCATTTACACCCACATGGACAGTGAGAGTCAGACTTGTACTTGTGGAGTGACTTGAGTGCGTGTGTTATGTGTTGGATTCTGGCACCTGATAGACAGCTGACTGTTACCTTCCCCTTATTCAACCTAGTGAGTGGGACATCAGTGTGCCTCACTATCGAGTCACCTATGATTAGTGTATTGGGCAAGGTGTTTTGCTATAGGGGCTTAGGTTGAGGGCACACTGTGTAGGTGAGCTATGTGTCTTGTGCTGTGTTGTGGTGATCAAGTGCATTTCTGCCTTGGAGGTCTCTGCTGTTTGGGTAAATTTCTATTGAGAGCCTCCGCAAAGGTGGGTGTGTGGTTTGTGTTGTTATGTGAGAGCAGTGATGGTGGGTATTCTGGAGGGCTTTGTTTTGCATGTGGTGTGGTGCAAGTGTTGACCTTCTCCTCTTGACCAGCTATTCCAGTCTTGGCATGAGAGTGCATGGCTTCCATTTTGGATATATAAGTGCATCACTCACAAGTCTGAGTGTTGGGAGGTAAGAAGAGAGGGTTGTCTGTGTACATGAGGCATTTGCTACACTGCCTCAGAATGCCCAAGTTCACCAGGTAAATAGGAGAAAGCACAGGGAACTGACCTTTAGAAATGAGAGGAGGGATGGTCATTACTACTAAGTACTGGAGCTGTTTCCTTATATATTCCTTTTACAGGAAAAATGTCACTCAAGGTGTTTGAGTCTGTACAAAGCACTGCCAAACACTTGAGAGGAAACTAATATGTAGACCCTGAGAATTTAAGGATGAAGTTTTTAGGCATATATTCTGAAGTTAGAAAAAAATCAAGCAGTACTTACTGAAAAATAAAGAATTAGCTTGTCAAGAATGATGAAAAGAGGGGAGTCACATGAATGGCTACTGCCTGGCTACTACTAATGCTGGTCTCAACACAGCTTCACTGTGTTGGGATACAATACTCCTTTGCTTCTTCTCTCACCAGAAGCCAAATATTAGTAGAGAAGCAGGCCATGGCCTATTTGGTGATCCACAGTCTTGTCCCAGATGATGCAAGGATCTGCAGGCTTGTAGCCTTTTTCTGGTAGATGCCTCGAATAGCAACCAGACCAATCAGGTACATTAAGCACAGACATTCACTCTCCAACCAGAAAGAGTCAGGAATCAGTGCACTCTGCTCCTACTCTTACCAGGATCAGAATATAAGCACAGATTCTAAGCTGTCACCTATAAAGCAGCTATTAAGCTTTCTGGTGATCAGCAGTCTCCAGGAAATAATGTAACTGCACTCCTTCTCTCACCAGGAGAAAACAGAAGTACTAATCCCAAGATGACTACTAAGAGGCAGAATGTGGGCTGGTGGTCTTGCATTAGATTCTTCAAGGTAAGATGAAAACAATGGTTTATCCTAAACACATATGATTAACCTTAACTGACTTGTTCTAACTTGTGTGTGTCTCTTTAATTGACCCGTTCTAATTTCTGTCTGATTCACAAGCGACAGAGATGTGGCCTCATTTCAAGTTTTAATATGCAGTTAAAAGCAGAATATAAGTAAAACGCAGTGTAAAGAAAACGAATCACAGTATACAATATTGAAAAAGGCAATAAAGTAATACAAAATACAACAAATAAAAAGCAAACTAACCTTGATACATTTTTTTAACACAAGCACCTTTACAAATACATTTTCAACACAAGCATCTGTACAAGTTGGTTTGATATACATATGGCTTGTATTTCTTTACAAAATTCCAGCTAGCTGTGCTGGCATATGTTACACATTCACTGCCCTACTTCTCGTGGCAATACCTCACATTGTCACACACACACATACATATACATGTATATGTGGGTGTACTACATATTAGCAATACACCCAAAGTCATCTGCAAAAATACTGACTACATATAGTTGAAAATACAAAAGTCGGCACTACACATGCACTGAGAAGAAGCCTTGGCATATGCAATTTCCAACTTTTAAGAACATAATAAAACATTATTTTTTTGCATGGGGAAAGCCCTCCCCTATACACCAAATGTGGGGATGGCACCCCCACAACCTCTCTCAATTACATATGTTAACTTCAAGATCACACAATCCCTGGCAAAAGGGAATATTCCCTTCCTGGGGATTGTCAATCTCAAATACCTGCCAATCAACTGCCTAGTCAACCATATGCAGTTGACTTATCAGGTGTCAGCATTACACCCACTTTGGCTGTTTGAGTTTTTTTATACTTTACACTGCTACATTGTATTTTAGAGATTTTCTCCCCAGGCAATAACTGTAAGTGGACTATACCCAGTAGGTCCTACCCAGTCAACAAAATGTAATTAATTATTGTAGGACAAATTTCTCCATAGCTCCCTTCATCTTCAGGATGGAGTGCACAAGGAAATATTTTAGGTTTTTCATTATATTTAAAGTAGTACATGAAATCACTTTTTAGCCTAAAACTCCAAAATGGCCACCATCCTGTTGATATGTACTTGCCATTTGTGGTGAGAATGCATTGTCTACATAAATACATTTTAAGTGCCAGGTCTGCTACATAACTTCTCCAAAGGTTGAACATTAGTGCTGTTGCTGGGTGCTTGGAGTACATAACCCACACAGCAATAAACACTGAGTAAGTTATCTCACACTTCACTTGATGCATGCATCTTGTAATTTAGTTTTATAGATGCTACTATGAACTGTGCATTCTATTCATGTTGTAAGTGACCAGTCTTGTGTAATTGCTCTACTGGTCTCTTAGGACAGCAGGAAGGGTGATGTGAGACTGACAGCAGCACAATGCAGCTGTCTGGTCCCATTATATTTTTGTGCTTAGATATTGTGAACATTCATAGTTGTAGAACAACATGTTTAATGTTTTTCCCATCCTGAAACTGTAAATATCCTGCAGATGACTGGTATTATGAACATCACAGGTCCCCATTGGGGTGTATGAAGACAGTATGCTTACCATGTGCTGAGATACTGCTGCTGCTCTGGGTCTTGTTCTCCAATGACTGTTGTCCAGTATCAGTGAGTTAGTTTTTCTGACCAGTTTTCCCATGACTCATCTATTGAATCTGCCTACAGGACCTGTATAATGGATGTTTTGATGGAGCATCTTATATTGGTGTCATTTATTTGTTCATTTGGGGCAACTACATAAGAGGGCCCATGGATCAGAGAACTGAAATAAAAGAAAAATCTTGCTGTAGTCTGTCTCATTCTACATGCTCAGGACACATGTTAAAATAATCTGGTCAGTTCAGTAGATATGTCTACCAGAACATCATAAAAAATGCTGTGGAATCACATGTCATAATGTGTTGTTATTGTGGAACAAAGACACTTATGTAAAAAGAAAAATAAAAGACTTCTAGGGAGAAGCCTGATGAAATTTGCTGCTTGACTCTGACCTCCAAGCAAATATTACTGAAATTAGGTCAATATTAGAGCAATATCCAGGGAGTTCTAGAAAAATATGAAGAAATATGTGTAGGCAAGTTAGAGAAGAATATAATGGAAGCTTTTAACCCATTTACTTGTGAAAGCATACGGGATGTAAGAAATGTTGTGGAGGACACAAAATACTTAAAGGGCACAATGGCTAATCAACAATTATCCCTAAATACCATAGAGGCAACAAATGGGGGACATAGATGACTAAAGTAGAACAATATTTGCCCCAGTGCATGGAAAGGAAGAGTTTTTTGGAATAAGAAATGATTAGAAAGACGGTATGAATGCTCTAAGAGTAGAGACCTAGGAGGCCTCAAGATCATCATTTTTCAATGGATCAGAGCTTACATATTTCAACAAAGTAATACTGGTAGCTGTAAATTCTTAACACCACCTGGGCTATACCGTGGAGTGAATCGATAGAATGTATATGAAGTAGAGACATGGAGCAGTCCCATTCCTTGTTCTCTGATGCCCATTTGTTCACAACAAAAACAATGGATGCTAGAAGAATGGAAAGAAATTCATGACTCTGAAGCTTATTACATTTTTTTCTTATTAACTGCTTTTCCTATTACAAAAAATAAATACATAAATACTCTGATCTGCCAAGTGTTGAATGCAGTAAAACAGCTATCTCACCAAAGTCTGTTTTACCAGCAAAACTTGTTTACTTAAGTGGCAAGCAGTGGAGTTTTAATACCAACATTAGCAAGGGGAAAGCTGCAGTTAAGGACAGGAGGTGGAAAATGCACTTTCATTATAATCCAGTGGCTTATATGGCAAGTCGGATGGAATGAAAGCGTGCAAAGGGAAGAGGGAAGGGGACCCTGGAATGGACTGCAAAATAAAGTCTTAAAAAGGAGTATGTGGCAGTACAGCTAGAAAGAGAGACTGTGGAAAGAATGGAATGGAGATTGGACAACTGCACAAAGGAACAAAAACTGATGACAGAGAAAAGTTTGGATAACTTAATTCAGATGCTCAGAGTGGATGAAATGAAAGAACTAGATCTAAATATGGACAAGGCCTGTGTTGGAGGATGGGAATTAACCATGGAGGTAGTGAATGAGTAGTATTAGAAATAAAAAAAGCAACCTTTGATACCTGGAGACAAAACAGATATGGGCATTTAGTGACAAATATATAGGGCAGTACAGTGGTGCAGCGAATAGCATTGTCACTTCACAGCAAAAGGTTCTTTGGTTTGATTCTTGGTTGACGTGCCTTCTGTCTGGAATCCGCATGTCCTCCTTGTGTATGCATGGATTTCCCCCATATGTTTTGGTTTCTTTCCACATTCCAAAGAAATGTAGTAGGTGGATTGGATACTTTAAATTGGCTGTGTGTGTGTGTGTGTGTGTGTGTGTGTGTGTGTGTGTGTGTCTGTCTGTCTGTGTGTGTGTCTGTGTGTGTGTCTGTGTGTAAATCTTGGCTGTAAATGATTGCCATTGTTGAAGTGACACCCCATTCCTATCTGAAAAATGGGAAAAAAGGTTGTGGATGGATGGATCTAGTCATATATGACAGGTTGGCATTTCTATGTCAGCTATTGCGGATGGAAGCATCAAATGCACTTGAAGGTACTGAGATGGTAAAAGCATACTGATTCAAGGAGGAAACTAAAGCTACTTACACTCACTCTAATTAAGACACAACCTATTAATTCTGCTAGTTTTTCTAATGAACTAAACTATATACATTAAGTAATGGTGATGCACCTATTGAACATCCATGTAGTCTGAGCTTCTTTCCTTTAAAGGAGTGCCCATAGTCCTTGTTGTGTGCTTTCTCTGATGCTAAGCAAACAGAATCCATGATTTTTGTTGTGTCAGCTTTTTTTTCTACTTCCTGTTCTCATATGTCTTTATTAGTAGTCCTAATTATATTTCCAAGTTCATGAAGTTCTGCACTTCTGTTCTGTGTGGGTGCTGCTGCTATAGAATATATTTTCACACATCCATTCAATTATATCATTTAGTAAATTGAGTAAAGTTATCCTTAGAAACTCGTATGCTCTACTTTTCTACTTTGTGTCATACAGTATGAAGTGTCTTCTAAGCACCATAAAATAGTCTGTTGTTACTAAAGACCTAGAATTAGAATGGTTTGAAAACCGATACACTATAACACATCAGCACATTCAGCTGTTTATATGCATAGAACATACAGAAGTCTTGTTAGTGCCACCTCACACAATTTGCATATGTTTGTGTCTTTCGGCTTTTCCTGATTAGGGGTCGCCACAGCGGAACTCCGGTCCGCTAATGATTGGTAGTTGATTTTTATGTGCCGAGTTACCAGCCCTGATGCACAACCTTCAATGAAGGTACGCCCATTCACGCATGTCTCCACGCAGAAGACGCTCTAGCTGAAAATCGAACCGGACAGTGTCTTACTATGAGGCGACAACGCTACCACAGCACCACCACCGCGGTTTACAGTTAAATTTGTTAGAAAACTGACTTCTCAATGTATCGAGGCACAAGATTTCAAATCTGTCTTTAAAAAGTAATCTTAGTCGAAATCTCATAATGCAGTATTATAATTCTTTCAGTACACTGTATGTGACTTTAAAGTTGTTGAATTGAATTTCAGTACAGTATATTCATATGACAGAAGAGGAGGAATAAAATACATGCTTAAAAATGTCATGTTCTTGTGAAATACTGAACATCTACAGGGAATGCTTGAAGAATGTACACTGGCAACCTGCCAGCAAATTGCAAGAAGTGAAGACAATGTGTTATGCCAGTTTGAAAATTTTAAATGAATAAAAATATTATCTCATATGTACAGTTTTCTGGTATTAGTTTCAATCTCAGTAAATTATTCAACACATTTATAGTCACTAGTCCAAAATAGTTACCTTGTAGATAATGTGAAAGTATATTTCTCCTGGGTTACTTCTGAAAGTGAGAAGACTATCCGAAAGCTGGTTGTTATTCAGTATCTAGACATCTCTGTTCATTGTTAGTGAAGCTGTGGTGCCTGAGTCGAAACACTTGATACATTTTTTGATACATCATAAAGTGTCCAGAAATCATTGACAATGTTTCCATATTGCCAGCCCTGAAACTAAAATCTTTGGACTAAATATGTATAGTTATTTGTGCATGAAATGGTACACACAGTATCATGTAAGTGTTTTATTATTAGTTCTGTTGGTGTAGATGGCTAACGCTCTATGACCCAATGGCCCACATTCATTTAGCAGTCCAGGATATGCTGGAGCTGGTGTGGGAGGACTGGGAGTGCTTATGCCATTGCTGTGTGTTTCGAGCAGAATTTGTACATATGCTATGTGGCAAGTTGTCCCACACTTCACCTGATGCATGCACATTTTAGTTTCCTTGCTGATTTTGATTGATTAATGCTTATCACATGATTGATTGATCGTTTTTAATATGAGGTTGAGAATATTTTTAACATTTTTGATAAAAGTCTGTTGTTATAGGAAGAAAGTCCTCAACTGTTTTAGAATAAAACATATTTTCTTGTGAAGACAAGCAGAGAAGTTCCTTTGTTCATATACTTTGTCTCATGGCTTTTGTAGCCAAGCACTAAATCTTGTTAAAATATGCAGGCACTTATTTTTGACATGCTTTACTTAAGCCGTTCTTGGCTTCATCATTTGAAGATCTGATGAATGCTTGATATCTGTATGTTACAGACGTAACAGGTCAAGCATGGTTAATTTCATTTGTACTTTTAGCTTCTTCTTGCTAAACTGGGAGACATATATATATATATATATATATATATATATATATATATATATATATATATATATATATATATATATAGATACATACATACATACATATCAATGAAATTTACAGTGTCTCATTTCATTCTTATATAAAATCTTGTGAAATAATAACTATAGAATACACTTTATGAACGTGACACTGCTATGCAGTACATAAATGTTTCAAGATTCTGCCATTTGTACACTGGGAAAAGTATTTCTCAATTGTGATTATGGCAAAACTGTTTACTGATATGTCATTACATATTTTCCTTATAGAGTCTTGTAATGCTGAAAAGAATTAAAAATAAATATGCCTTACTAATTATATGCTTAACTCAATTTTACCAAACGTTTCCTATAAAGCCCATTTTATGAGAAGTTATGTCTTATCTGTGTGTCACCAAGTTACCTTTTATTAAAAATTCTCCTCCCGCTCTAACTTGTATAATGTTAATATCTGATGTTGTCAGTCTTTGTTTATTCCTTGAAGTATTGGTTTGGTTCTAAAATCGGAATTAATCTGGCCATACAACAGCCCGCAAGGACCAAAAACTCTCGAAATTTATCCCTACCAAAATGCTCCTCTCCATTTTACCTCAGATCTCGTTTGCCACTTCCAGTGTCAGACATGCCACCAAAGCTCTCAAGCTAAGTACATTTATACTTAAAAATTTCTGTACTTAACAATCATAGTATCTTTTTCACACCGTTAGTTTTTCTATATTACCTTACCAAGTTCCTAATTATATATTTTCCTTTTTCGCTGCTCTCCTTTCTGCTCTTACACTTTGGTGTAATCTTTGCTACCATAGTGAGTAGACTTGAATTCCTGCTTTCCAGTTTAAAAAAAAAAAACCTCCTTATATACCTTTGGTATTCTTCGCTACCATTGCTGGTAACACTTCACTGTAAAACTCTTACCCTCTAACACACTTCTTGTTACCTTTACTGTGAGTTTGTTTTGTACCTTTGGGTATTCCTGGGCATACCATTGCTGGTAGCACTTTACTGTAATTTTTCTTGTGTGTTGTTTGTTTTCTCTCCTGTAGATATGACTGATGATGGAAAAGGCAAGTGCGATAGAAAAATGCATAACTGTGATGGTCATTCATTAAGTGTATATTACTTAGGCACATAACATCTACAAAAAGACTGTTCCATCTGCCATCGATTTAGTCACCAAACCTTAGTAGAAAGAAAAAACAAATTACTTCTGGAAGGCACGCTTAAATCTTCTTTTGAGGAGGCCTTATCTGGTTGCAAATGTAAGACCTACCCTTCTTCCTCCTCCTCATCATCATCCAGAACTGATAAGCATAAAAAGAGAAGTCACTCAGCACCGACTACCCCTTCAGCACCGGTAACTAAGAAACCTAAAATGTCAGTTCTGGAAAAGACTATGTGACCAAAAGCTTTGGCTCAAAGATCACCTGCATCTTTGGCACTGGAGCAGACACTACAGAAAATGGACATGACTTTGGAACTGACAAGCTTGGTTCCATCATTCATCCTGGCACTGACACCTACAGTTCCAACAATAATTCTTGAAGACAGAATTGGCACTTCCTAGAATGGCCTATTGTCCATCTATAGATCCTTTTGTGGGACAAATGCCCAGCCCTTTTCTGGAGAGACCTAAATCTCTGTCCACCCAGTCAGTTTGCTCCACCAATCAGCTCCTTGTGGTGAGAGGACTGGCTTGTGTGTCCTCTGTTATGACTACCTCCAGTTCTGGAATTCCCTTCTCCACGAATCCACCAGATCTTCTTCCTCTGACCCCATCTGTAGCTTTAGAAAATAAGGCTATGATCTCTCTGGCACTTACTGTCTTGGCCCTGGCTAGATCTTTTTCTCTGGGGTCAAATACTACTGTGAGTTCTTCAGGTCTCTTGGAATCGGAGAACTCCTGAGGTGGGGGTTTTGCTGTTGGCTCCGAGGGGCAGCTTTTGACTCCAGTTTTTTCAGAGCCATCCTGCACCTCAGGGCCTCGTCATGTGTGAGCTCTACTCCAACTTCTATGTTGATGTGGTCTCCTCAGAGCAGGGAGAGACCATGGTTCCGAGGCAGTCATTTTTGATTCCAGGTTCCCTTCCCTCTTCGAAGGGACCTCCCTTCCAGGCAATGGAGAGGGCTTTGTTCTTGGTGGGTACCCAGTCAACTCCTCCCCAGAGTTATTCCCTGACCCTTCTTTTCGCTCCAACTGTCAACCAACCTTTGCATCAGGACAGCGAGTGCCGAAACTGCAGGACACACCTTATTCTTATACTTCTTCAGATTTTCCCACTGAAGAAGTTCCTCAGAAGTGAAAGTGCAAGATTAAGCACTTGGATTCACCAGAAGAATCCGTCACTAAGGACACTGACTACGATGAAAGGGAAGGTTCCCTAGGTCACCCCCCGAGGATGTCTCCTTTGGAGACATTCTTGAGATCCTTAAACAGAGGGCTGGCTGGATGTCCCAACATCCTTCCTGGAGGAGTCAGTATACTTTCAAGCTTTTGGTTCTCTCCTAATTACTTCTTGGGTAACTCTGCCCACTGATGACAGCATCAAGCTGATTGCGCAGCGGGTGCAGAAGGCTCCAGATTCCACAGAGCCAGTCCCTAAGAGGACAGATAAAATTCTCTCAGCTCCTGAAAGTTTTCAATTTTGGGCTAAAGGATTAGCAGTAGATGCCTTGGTGGTTGTGGCAGCCAGAAAGAAAGAACTGTCTGAAGAGAATTCCACTATCCATCCCTCAGTCAAGAGTCTCAGGTGATGGATAGGTTTGGGAAGTGGGTAAACACTTCATTGACCTTTGCCTTATAGTCACCACAAGACATCAAAGGGATCTGATTAAGAATTTATCTGATACCGTTGTAGGAGCCGTATCTGAAGAAGTCCAAGATAAGGTTGCTTCTCAGCTAGCCACCCTTGAGTCCATATCCAATTTGTCCATGAAACTCATAGCGCATGCAGTGGGTTCCAATGTAGCCATAAAGAGACACACTTCTATGTGCTTGTGCAAAGTTTGGAGCCATTCAAGTCTTCATTCATCAACGTGCCTTTTGACAGATCATTCTTTTTTGGCCCAAAAGTTTGAGAAACCTTGACCAGGTGTGAGAAAGATGGGAAGACCCTTTCTGCAGTGGGCGCATGTTTCTCTTCCTTCCAGTGGTCCTTCTCCAGGAACCAGAGGAGTGGAAAAATGTGGTTCCAAAAGTCCCAAGGGCCTTTCCAGGATACATGTGGTAGCAGCTCCCCTGAGGGGCAGAGGGAGAGAGCTTTAATGGAAGATGGTGGCCTGCAAAATCAGGGTTCCAGAGATTCTTTCTCTGTCAGAGCCTATCAGTGCTCCTGAAAGGATACCCAATTGCTTGCCTCTGGAAACAGTTTGGGACTATTATCCTTGCACCAACATGCCTTGCTACAGATAACTACAGATGTTTGGGTGCAAAGAATTATCACCAGAGGATACACCATTCCCTTCCCAAGAATTTCGAAAGCATCCCTAATCTTCCACCCAGTAAGAGGGAACCAGCAATTTGAGAAATCAAAAAAACTGCTAGAAAAAAAGAGTCATCCAACAGGTCCCCCCAGCCCAGGAAGAATCCGGAATTTACTCAAGATTCTTTTTAGTGCCAAAGAACACAGGGGACTGGTGAACAGTTTTGGTTCTCAATGTTTTGAACAAATCCATTTGACAAACAAAATTCCTGATGGTCATGCTTCAGTCCATCCTTCCCTTTTTAGGGAATGACAGTTGGATCTGCTCAATAGATCTCCAGGATGTGCATTACCACATCAAGATGGACAAGTACTCCAGGAGATTCTTCTGCTTTCAGCTGGGAGCCAGTCACTACTAATTCATAGTCTGTACTTTGGCCTCAACACAGCTTATTTGGATGACTGTTTCATCACTGCTCCCATCAAGCATCTCTTAGAAAAATCAAGGGATTACGTCCTACAAACTTGTGCTTACCTGGAGATCACAATAAACCACGAGAAGTCTTAACAGGTCCCGATGCAAAATTTGGAATTTATAGGGGAAAATTTGAATACAAACACTTGCATAGCTTCTCTTCCCTTCCCCCATCTAGAAAAGATCAGACTTCAAGTCAGGAAAATCATCAGCAACAAGAGAGTAGCTGCACACCTGGTCCTGCAGGCCTTAGGTTCTATGGCAGCGATCATTACTTTAATACCTCTTGCAAGATTCTACATGAGGATTCTACAATGGCTTCTAGCATCGCAATAGTCCATTCTTCATCAGACAGTGTCACATCATATTTTGGTAACCAACCATTGCAAAAAGGATCTTCTCTGGTGGATCCACTCCGGAGAGATTCTTGCAGGATGACCTTTCATCCCACCTCAGCCACAGGCCATAGTGACCATGGATACCTCCCAGATCAGGTTGGGGGGCATTATCTGGACAAAACAGTCCAAGGCTGTTGGTTACTCATAGAGGCCAGCTTGCATATTAGTGTTCTAGAGATGAGAGCAGTGCTGTTAGCGTTGCAGGCCTTTCAAGCTGTTCTCCCTCCAGGGACATGTCAGTGGTCTGGTACATCAGCAAACAGGGAGGAACCATGTCTTACCCCCTTTGTCGAGAAGCACTCAGAGTTTGGCAGTGGGTGATCTCTTCCAACCACTTTCTAATAGCAATGCACATCCTGTGGGCTTCCAGTGTGATAGAAGAGAAGCTGAGCAGATGCATTCTCATGCCTCATGTGCAGTCTTTCAATCTGAAAGTGGCACAAATAATTTTTTGCTGCTGGGACCAGCCTTGCAGTGACCTCTTTGCATCACCCCTAAACAACAAGTGCAACAGCTACTTTGCCTTGGTCCTCCCTATGGTGGAGTCCCCAAGAGATGCTGTACTTCACTATTGGCCCTCAGGACTTCTATACTCTTTTCTCCCCAATTCTGTTAATCCCTCAATTTTTGAAGAAAGCAATCAGGTTAAAGAGCAAAGTGATCCTTATTGCCTCATTCTGGCCTCAACAGATTCGTTCCCCTTTCTCTGGCCTCATCTGATTCAGCAGCCATGGACTCTGGACACAGCTCCAGAGCTCCTATCCCATCCAGAGAGATTAGTTCATCTGAACTTTCAGAATCTAAAGCTCACAGCATGGCTTCTCCACTTCCATTGATCGCCAGGCATAACTTTATGTCTTCTCCAGTCCATAAGATTATTTTGGCCTCTCTTAAACCCTCCACTAGAAAACTTTATTGCAGAAAATGGAAGAGGTTTTCGTGTTGGGCTCATGATAATGATGCTGACCCTTTCTCAACTCCTATCACAAAAATGTTAGAGTTTTTGACCTCGCTTTTTGAAGAAGGGAGCTTCTGCCTCTACTATCAGAATTCAACAGTGGCTATTTCAAATTTTCACAATGGTTTACAGGATGCCCCATTAATGTCTCATAAACACTGCAAGGCTTTTCTGAAAGGGACCTTGATGCTCAAGCCTTCTTATAAACACCCATATGTCCCATGGGATCTCAGTTTGGTTCTTCAGACTATAATATACCCCCCCCTTTTGAGCCTGCAGCCACTTGTGAGCTAAGGTACTTATCCTGGAAGACAGCTTTACTAATAACTATTACTTCTGATAGAAGAATTTCAGAGATCCAGGCACTATCTTGTAAACCTCCATATTTGATTTTTCACCCAGATAGGGTTTCTTTAAGGACCAGTCTATCTTTCCTACCAAAGGTTGTTTTGAAGACTAGTATTAACCAGACTATAAATTTACCAGTCTTCTTTCCAAAATTTTCAAACAAAGGTGAAGACTGTCTTCATTTATTAGATGGCCACAGACAATTGCATTTTTCCCTCCATAGAACAAGACTTATCAGAAAATCTGATCAACTGTTTATTGCTTTTTCTAGTACTAGACTAGGTAGACTGGTATCCAAAGTTACGCTTTCTAGATGGTTGAAAGACTGCATTTCCTTCATATACACCAAGAGGAATGTTAAATCACCTGGACCTGTGAAGGCAAACTCTACCAGAGCAATAGTCTACTTCAGCAGTTTTTCACTCCAGGACCTCCTTGGATGACATTTGTGCAGCAGTGAGCTGGGCTACCTCACATACTTTTATTACTCATTGCAAATTTGATCTGGCCTGCAGGGGAAGAGCATTCTTTGGTTCTATGGTGCTCAGGAATACCCTTCCATGAGTCCACCCAAGGTAGAAAGTAGCTGGAGACTCTGTCCCACATGTCAAGAATAAATGAAGGTTGACAACATCAGATAAAGAAGTTATTTACTCACCATAACATTCCATCTGTGTTGTCAATCCTCATTTATCCTTGACTCCCCTCCCTCCATCCCCTGTCCTTTTTATATCTCCTGGTGGAATGAGCTGTGTCCTTATTCATACTTTTTTTTAACCATCCTATACCAGATATGGTCTCCACAAAAGTTATCATAGGATAAATGATTCTGTCTGTCAATCAGCAAAGTCAAGCTGAGGTAAAATGGAAAGGAGCATCCTGGATAGGGATAAAGCTCAATAGTTTTTGATCCTCATGGGCTGTAGTACGGCCAAGTCGGTTCAGATTTCAGAACTGAATCCACACGTCAGGATAAATAAAGACTGACAACACAGATGGAACATTATGGTGAGTACATAACTTCTTTTTTTCTTACATGTTAATGGAGGCTCTGGGTTGCTGTTGATCTGTTGATGGTTCCTTTTTTTTTGCTACTGAATGTATACATGGATTTTGGATGCATTTCCTCCAGGTTCCACACACCAGTATTTTCCCCTTCCTTCTCTGAACTTGAGCCCCAGCTGTTAGAAATCAAAATCAGTCTTTGATACTAGTAAACAAGACCCAGGCATTTATTGGCATCATAAGTCAAACTATTTCATCAGCTGTTATGACTGAAGCCATTAGATGTTCATGGGGACTGTTACAAGCAGAAATCAAAATCATTGAGTATTCTAATTAAGACACACCCTACTAATGATCTAATTGTACCAGATTTTATAGATGGCTAAAATATATATGACTAATTCTAAAGCATCTGTTGAAAATCAAGCTGTCATCTGCTCCTTTCCAAAAAAGAATGCTCAAAGTCCTTGTCATGGGTTTTCTTTAATGATAAGCAGGTAGCATTCGTGATTTCTGTCTGCCATCTCTTCTTACTTTTCTCTTGTTAGACATTCCAATTTTGGAGAATAATTCATTAAACAATGTTCTTTTTGTGTTGTGGTCTTTAAATGGTTCTTGGTTAGAAACTATTCCTACAGAACACATTCATTTTCATATTTAAGGATATCTGGTATTAACCTGCCTCCTAACTGTAGTATACCTCTTTAGAAAAAAGTCATATAAAATCAATTTAAAGAGACAGATGTACATGACATGTCTGTAGAAAGTAATACTAAGACTTATAAATATCTTACAAAGATGAGGCTTGAAAGGAGAATAAGCTGAGCAGGGATAAACATTGAAAAGGAGATCACAAATTTTAGTGAGGAAGAAAAATTCATATTTATGAAATAGGCAAGAAGATGGAAGAGGAAAAGAAGAGTAAGAATGGCATAGAGAGTCCTGATCTGAGAACAAGCAACAAGACTAAAAACGAAAGTAAAGACTCACTAGGAAAAGAAGGAGGTGGTGGAAGGGGAGCAACTAAGAATGTAAAAAAATCTGGGAGATAGCAACAGCCGCCAAAATTCTGACACAGATGAAGGAAGTGCAACTGAGAATGTCACACCAGTTATATACGATTTCTGTGAGACTGAAAAAAGGGAAGGTAGTGGGTAACTAATGCTGGAAATGCAGAGAGCAACATGTAGTCATTACCCATATGGTCTGGGGCTTTGTTGAAATGTGAGAACTGTGGGAAAATAAGATTAAGGAATGAGAACAAGTATGGGTCTCCACATCCAAGACGGAGGGAACTCCGCCTATTGGGGATAAGTTGGAATATGGCAGCCTTGGTCTAGAAGTAAGACAAATGCTAATACTGAGGGTTATCAAACACTTCATAGTAACAGACTAGAGGGGATGATTGATAGATGGAATAGTAACTAGAGCAGTGTATGAGATTATGCTGCAGAGATAGTAAAAGAATTGAAACTCAGACAGGCAGGACATTGGAAATTCTGTAAGTGAGGAGCAGGATGAAACAGATAGTCTGAGGTTGGAGCTAAGTTTGTAAACCAGAACCATAGGTTCCAAGAAGCCCTGTTGTGAAATGAAGGCATACTGATCAACAGGTTGATTTTGAAGTCTACCAGGATAACACCAGAAACTGTTGAAATTTTCAATTTAAGTACAACTCAATCACTGGTTAATTATTTATTTTTAATTAATTTAATTATCCTCTTTTAACTGAGTTAATTGCATCAGGCTAGTGGCCTCTTTTCAAGGGAGACCTGAGGTGGCATTTATACGACTAAGGAAAATTTGGCCAGAGCATCATGGAACTTCCTCTACTCTTTTCCATTGGTGCAGTGGGATCTTTTATATCCACCTGAGCTACCACCAACTGAAGCAGATGGGGCTTTAGTCTGCAGTACCTCCTTATGCTGCACTTTGGCATTAGCAATCAATCAACCTGGTGTGGGAATAGAATCCATAGCCTTCTGCACCAAAGTTGTGTGTTACCTTTTTCACTACTGACACTGCAATTTTACTGCCTGGATGCCAGCAAAGAAGAAATTTGAATAACCTGAGAGAAAGCTCTGGCCGGGAAGACCCCTTAATATTTTCAAATAAAAGCAGTTCAGGTTTCAGGTTTGATGCAGAAGATGCCTTCTAGTGATTTAAATGAAAAATAAATGCACTCAGAGTGTTTTTTAAATGAATGACTGAATGAATATATTAGTTTAACTAATGGGGAAAAAGATGCTTTAGTTTTTCAGATGAGCTAATAAAAACTGCAAAAAATCAGAGATGGGAAAGTTGAAAGAGATTAATTTTATGAAAATACAAATAAGCAAATGGAAAAACAATAAGAGTATTAGACCTATGAAAGAAACAGGAATGAAGGAATAAAAGGCAATCAAATAAACATGAAAAGAAAAATAAGAAAAAAAAGGCAGAAAGAACCAAGAATACCTAAAAAAAAAAATGCAAGAAAACAAATTAATTGTGAAAGGCCAAATAGGAAAGCAGAAAAGATGCAAATTTTAAGGAAAGGCAAAAGTAAAAACAAACAAAATCTACAAAAGAATAAAAATTGCAAAAAAGAACATCAAAGGTATGCCAAAATGATATTTGATAAAAAAGTAGAAATAATTTATTAGAGTAAATTAAAAAAATTTATTGCAGAATTATTTTTATTGAAAAAATTAAAAGAATTGTTTAATAAAATATTTATTTTTTGATTTTAATTTTAAAAATCAAGAAAATAAATTAAAGTAGATAAGGAATGCAGTTTTATAAAAGAGTGAGAACTTATTGGAAACCTATTTTACAAAAAAACAATGAATATTTTATTGCTGAGATAAATAATTAAAAGAAAAAAAACACAAAGAAATAAAGGATGGAGGGAGAAAAACCACAGAAAGAATAGCAATAGAAGGAAAGAAAATTGGAAAATAGACTGAAAAACAAATTGAAAAATATCTGGATTAATTGGAGAAAGAAAAAATATGTAAAAAAAATGGCTGATAAATGCATATAATTTTATACTTTTCAAGAAATTCACTGATATTGAGAGAGCAATTGAAGTCTTAAAGTCGTTAAGTAAAAGTACTGAAATAAATATACTTTAAACTGAAATAACTAACATTTATTACAAAAATGGAAATTGTTAAATTTTAATTACAACATATTGGTTTTTATTTTTTGAGTTAGTTGTAAGATATATAGGAAACAGGATTTAGTCACTTGAATTTTGTGCAGTCAGGATGAATATATAAATAAGATGAGAAAGGGAAGCATGATACAAATATATATATGTGTAAAGTATGAGAGGTAGGGAAATTTATAAGGTTTGATGTGTAAAAATTGCAAAAGTCAGAGGCAATGCAGTTACACTATGGAGTTGCAGAAATGGGTGCTGATGCAAAGCAAGTGGCAAGAAGTCTTTGTTTTTGTAGCAGCTATGTTTTAATTTTTTGAAAAGTGGGAAAAAAGAGCAGAATAAAATTTTGTTAATGAGAAGCACTATTAATAAATACACAGTACAAGCTTTTCAGTTACAAGTTAATTCATTTAGTTTTAATACAATAATATTTTGTGGCAGCAACAGAAATTTTTACCAAAGCATTTTTTAAAAATTTTTCTATTTTGCATAAGAAATTAAACAGAAAGCTAATTTAAAGAAAATAAAATGGAGAAAGTAAAATTAACTTAAGATTTAAGTAATGGGAAAAAGTGTTTAAGCAAAGCAGTGAATACAGTTAGTAATAGTGGTAAACCAAACTAGGTCTATAAATATAATTGAACTTATTTGATGTGGGGAATTTTTTTGATAAGATTGCTTAAGGATGTTTTGTGATTTTTTTTTGTTAAATTTTTTGTGTTTTCATTTTAAAATAAAAATGTTTTGGTGTTTTGTGTGGAAAAATTTCAAAACAAAGAAAATATGCTAAAACAATTTCAACATGTAAGCCAAAAAGTAAAGAAGAAAGTACCAAAGAATGTGAAATTTAAAAGTGTCAATGTGTAGCTTTCTATTAAATTTAGATTCAAAATACAAATTCTATTATAGGAAAAAATAAAAAAATGAGAGTGGTAAATATATTTAGAAAGAGATGTTATAATTAATAAATATAGAAGAGAGTATTGAATTATATGAAGAATTGAGTGCAAACACCCATGCATGAGATAGCAGAGATAGAAAAAGAATATGATTGAGAAAAGGAAACAAGAAAGGAAGGATGAAGGATGCAGTTGAATAGAGATGAGGAAAAGGAAATAGAGTAGGGAATAGCAAGATGTGCTGAGTAGTCCAAGAAGAATAGAATGGGAACATGGATAATAGTGATAGCAGATAAATAGTAGAAGCTAGAATGATAAATAGAATGCAAAATTATGTGTTCCCATTTTGCCAATTCATGGAGAATGAGCTTAACTTCATGTTTCTCATCTTCCGCAATAGTATCTATAGGATTTGGGATGGGGAAATGAAGGGAAAATATAACAAATGAAGGAAAGAAGAGAAAAATTAAGGAAAAGAATATAGTAAATGAAAGAATATTTTAGAAAATATTGAGAATATTTGTAATATTTATAGTAATAGGTACAATAATTATATGAATATTTTATATTATAGATATTATAGTAGTGATAGACATCCAATTATGATAGATGGTTATTTATTTGAGGTGACCTGACAAATAAAAATTAAGACAAAGCTGCATAAAAATGAAGAAAAAAAGCCAAGCTGATGAAAAGCGAAGAAAATGAAAAAGATTAAAAATTAAGAAGAAAAAAAGGAATTTAGAGAAAAAATAGAGGAAAGGATAAGGAAATTGGTATGAAAGAGGAAGGAAGATAAAAATAGAAATAGAAAAAATAAACAAAAATAAAAATGAAAATAAAATAGGAAAAAAAAAAAAGGATATAAAAGAAAGAGGAATAGAAAGAAAAAATAAAGTATTGAGGAAGGGAGGAAATTTTATAAGTATAGAATAAAATATAGAACAGAATAGAACAAATTTTAAAATAACCAGAGATACAGTTTGTAAATTAGAGATGTTTCACAAGATTTTATAAAGCACAAGAAATAGTTTAAAAAAAGAAAAAGAAAAAAAGATAAAAACAGAAAAATTTATAGATTATGAGAAGTATTAGAATAGTAGAATTTATAAGAGAGAGATATTAAAATTAAAACAGAGAGTTAAGTAGAAGAGAAAAAGAAGTGAGAACAATAGGTATAAAAAGGAAAGTATTGAGGAAAATTTAGGGAGAAGATGGTATTCCTGTGAAGGTTTTGTAAGACAATTTTGTTTTTGTTTTGTGGTTTTTTAAAGAGAAATTTTGTGTGGTTTTCTCTGGAAAAAAGGAAAAGGTGGTTGGTGGTTGTATCCCATGCAGGACCCACCCATTTTCACCCTTATCCTATTGCAACTAATTAAACTACTTGTTGTTTATATTTGTAAGTAAAGAAAAAGTAGTTTAAATGAAGTTGAATGACATGGATATGGGTGACATGGATCAATGAGAATATCATATTAATAGAAATATGAGATTAACAGATTAATAGAATAGAATAAGAATATAAAGGGGAAGATGTTGTTGTTGGGTCTCTGTGCAAAGAAAGCATTCAGTAGATTCATCTAGCATGTTATGAGCAGGGCAATGAAAGCATTTGCATTCCCTGACAGAATAAATAATACAATTAAATATAGATATGAAGTATCAAAGGGGCAAAAAAAAAAAATTTGGGACAGCTTCTCTTTGACTGTTATTTAATTAAAAGAGTAGCCAGGCAGTCCCTGTTTCTTTTCTTTGTTTCCATATATAACTGTTATGACAATGAAAAAAAGTTAGTTTTATTTGTAGCTTATGTTATTTTGTATTCGATTAATCCAGAAAAGGACACTTTGGTGCTATGGAACATTTTGAGACATTTTCAAGTCTTCTCGCGATATAAAATTAATGAAGATAAAATAAAGTCTATAGTGGTAAACTATGTACTCACAAATTAATTGGATGAGCTATACCCATATTTATTGGGACACAATAAGAGTTCAGTAAAAAGGCCAAAACATGTATGCCCATAGCTAGTGGGGTTTGGCTTTCTTGGCCTGCATGGACCCATAAAGATTTAAAAAGAAATAAGCAATGGTCATTCAGACGCTATGTTGCTGAAATGCTATGTCTTTAAGGGGTCATTTGCATATATCTCATGGACCTCCTTTACAGGAAGTTTAAGGTATCACAGTGAAAACTCTATCCTGGCTTGTTTTTTTCTTGCAGTTTTTACTGAATGGTTTGTGTGTGCGACCTTATTACCCTTTGGCTTGACAATGAAGTATTTAGGTATGTGGATTAAAAAGACTCTTTTATAACAGCTGAGGATATGTTGGAAGACACTAAATAAAAGGTAATACAAAAACTGAAAAACTGATGGCTATTGAAGATATACCCAATGAAACTATTTTAGTCTCTTTAGTTTTATGTACAGACAAGCATGTTTTTATTGATCAGAGGTGAACTTATGGATGATAATATGTAGGAATTTATTTGAGAGGAGAAGAGGGCAAAACTTAAGTGGGATAAGATGTTCCTTCCTGTAGAACAAAGTGATAAAATTTACTGGAGAAATTTGTCAAAATAACCAAGGCATTGGGAGCAAATAACTAGTGATAGAAAGGTAATAGCATAGGATAGTGTCAAGCAGAGGTTTGGAGTGCATTTTAGAGACTGCCTTCCCTACCAGATATAGATATAGTGTAGACAAAATAGAAGGGGCTAGGGGAGTGCTAAGTGAATAGCCAGCTGTGACAGAGGTTTTAGTTGACTCTAGAACAGAAACTGCTAAAAATGGATAGTTAGTGGCAGAGCTGGCCTTAGCAACTGCAGGGACCAGTTTGGGACATATTTTGTGAGGCCCACAATTCACACTCCAGTCATCACACAGCCCAACCCCTCCGCCCACACACCCATTCACACAAACTCTCATGCATATATACCGCAAACAAATGTATTCAATGGTACAAAAGATACATTCCAACCCACAAGGTGGCACAATTTAAAACATGCATGATTGTCAACAGAGATCTGATCACACAGTGCAGTATTATTTAATTATAAAACTATTAATTTATGGTAAACAAGAAACAAAAAACACTCTGGCCTTAACACTGAGCATATCTATAAGACATCTAGCATATTTTTGACTGAAGATACCCACTGCTCACATCATGAAAGTTGCAGGAGTGGATAATAGTGAGAAAAGAAAGGGCAAACAAATATTACCTAGCCAATAACTGGGTGCAATTTTTCTGTGTAATTTATATATTCCTAGTGGCAAAATTATCATCAGCAACTCATTATAAAAAGCTAACCATTAACAAATTCAATAAATTCAAGTCTGAATGCAACCAGCAACATGTAGAGGATAGCATGAATGTTGCATTTTATTTATTTATGCAGAAGTGTTCTTTGGGCAATACCTTTGCATGCATCTTATAAATAATAATGGGTTGGACCAAAATATATTAAAAAGAGAAACTGTTTCCTAAAACAAACGAGTAATAATTTGTTTACATTTTTTTAGATTAGCATAGGCTCTAATAGGGTAGACATAGTCTTCTGTTGAGCGTAGGCTACAAATGCTCTTCTGCTCTTTCTCAGTTTGCTTTTTTTCTCAACTGTTCTCTCCTTTTCATTTTTTCGAGTACCCTGTTCCTAGCTTTTTCCCTGCATCTTTCACTTGGTAAAAAATAAGGAATTGGAGCCTAGTACAATCATTATTAAACTTTTAAGGATACAGTCCTAATTTCTGTTACTAAAAAACATGAGCACATTATTATGACCCACATTTGCTTCAAAATGGAGTCAAACAAACAAAAAATATTATACCCTGAATTTATTTAAAATGAAGCTCGGTTTTCTTTTGAAATATTGTACATTTCATTAACATGAATCTTGGAAGCAGTTTGAGTTATTACACAGTAGCTCACAAGTTCCAGTTCTATTTTTAAATTCATGAAAAAAGCATTACATCTAATGTACATGACATTTTGCATCAAAACCATTGGAGATTGAAAAGTATTTAACAAAGCCACTGCTATAATATAGCAAGATCAGTCACAAAGTACAACATATGGCAAATATGCTACTTTAAAACATCAAGAAAAAATGTCCAAATTGCTGTTTCTTAAGGACGTCCCATGCCCCCCACCTTTTTCCTGCTGTCTACTGTTACAAACTAGGCTTGCATATTTGTGTGCTTGCATGTATGTGTGTAAATCTGAAAGAGGTGCCATGACATGCACTTCCTATTAAGCCAAACATAAGTGATGTCATCACATACATTTTAAGCTTTCATGTTATTCCAGATGTTGTTGTGCCTTTCAGCTTATCCCGGTTAGGGGTCGCCACAGCGGAACTCCGGTCCGCTAATGTTTGGTAGTGGATTTTTACGTGCCGAGTTACCAGCCCTGACGCACAACCTTCAGTGAAGGCACGCCCATTCACGCATGCCTCCACACAGAAGACGCTCTAACTGAGAATTGAACGGGACAACATCTTGTTGTTAGGCAACAACGCTACCGCAGCACCACTATATGAAGGACCAAATTACTTGCAGAAGGCTATTTATTACTAATGCAAAATAAACTAACATACTACTTATACATTTGTAGCAGCACTAAAAGGAGTTGCACTCGTGAACACTCAATAGCAGAGTTAAATAATCAAAAATTAAATCCAAACAAATTCTAGCATTTCCTTGCAATAAATAAATAAAAGAGAAGACAGTCTAAAAGCATCAATGATAACTTAACATTGTCGCCAAACATTTCTGATTTTGTCCAAAATTTGTGAGCAAGCAAGAGGAGATATATGCAGGAACGTACTCTTTTGTACCAATTTTTGTGGTACATTCACGCTCTTTCACCAAACATGAAACTCATATCTGCAGAACTGAATGCTTGGTTTTGCTTGCCAGAAAAAAAAAAAAAAACTGCACTACAGCCTCCACCAATACAAGCTCCAACTCACTAAAATGAAACTAACCCACACGAAGGAAACCCCGAACTTGGGTGCAAGGTGCAGTCTTTTCCAACAGAGAGGCTGATAGGTATATAAGGTACATGATTACATTCCTTAAATGCATTACAGTCCACAGGAAATGCATCATTTGGGAATTGTGAGTGGGCAGAAATGCAATGCCCTATTATGGCTAATTGGTTCAAATGGGCTAATGCTAGCCCTGATTCTGAAGAGAAAATTGAAAAGCAATTTACAAAGGAACAATAAGTCTAGAGCATTTAAGATTTGCGCATGGGAAATTTTCCTCAAGGAGATAAGTGCTGGAGGTGTGATGTGAAAAAGACGGTAACTGGGAACATGTTTTTTGGTTGTGTAATGAGTTGGCAGATTCTAAATTGCCCCTACAGTGTACTGTCAGATATGTTGGGGAAGCAAATGGCTGTAAGTAGGAAAATAATTATTTTGTGCTGGGACACAGGGTCTAAATGCCTAGACATAGTAAGGCCTTACTAAGTTTAATAGTATCGCCTGCAAAGAAAATAGAAATCAAAATCTAAATCAAATGCAACTGAAGTAATGTAATCTTTACAAAAGGGAAGGTATAAATTACATAGAAATATAAGGAATTTCTGGGAGACGTACTTGCAGAATAATCTTCTGGAGAGGGAGTGAGGTGTATGTGAAGGCAGGAACAGAGCAATTTATATAATTTTAGACTGAATTACAATTGTTAAAAAGAAAGAAGACATATGTGCATTGTATAATGCATGTAAAAGAAAGAGGTTGATGTGATTTGTTTTATTTTCTGTTAATATATGTGTGCCTGTGTCTTAAGTGATTTAATAAAGGCATTAAAAAAAAAAGGGTAAGGAAGGAAGTGGGAAAGGTCTGACGTCACCATAACAATGTGGGAAGCTACAAGGTGGAAAAGAACGGGGAACTACATAAAAAGGAGGGGGGATCTACCATGGAGGAGCAATAAACAAATCAAACCAATGAGGAAGAGTCACAGTAGAGCTCTATTGATGCAAGGAGTTAGTAGCTACAAAAACAAACATGTTGCTTATTATGGAATGATCATATTTCACTTGCAGTGTTGCATGCCTAGAATAATTATTGGCTCTGCTGGGGCACCAGCTGGACTGCAAGTATAATTCATTGTTTACAAAAACCCACCTTCCCCCAAAAGACTTGAAAGGCATTGCCTCATAACTTCTTGCCAGCTCCTTCAGCATGCAGGCCTTTATTCCAGTTATTTATTTTTATTTATTTATTTTATTTTATTTTACATTTGTTAACCGGGCTAGTCTGGCTGGATACATGTCCATTTTCAGCAGAGGCCCGAGGAGAAAAGCTCCACTATAATACTATACTTTTACAGTTTAAAAAGATACAATTAGTAAAAATAGTAAAAATAACAATCAATCAAACAGTAAACACAAGCAAAGTACTGACAAAAGAAAAGTAAAGTCAAGTAGAATTTACAGTATTGCCGGGCTTGTGTGGCTTGATACATGTATATTTTCTACAGAGGGTTGAGGAGGAAAGCTCAATTATCATACTAGAGACTATACAATTTAACAGAAACACTAGAACAGAAGAGAATCAAACTTTGGGTATTTTCTGCAGAGGGATGAGGGGGAAAGTTCAATTATCATACTAGAGACTATACAATTTAACAGAAACACTAGAACAGAAGAGAATCAAACTTATCAAACTTTGGGTAAAAGCAAGATACAATTAAGTATACCGAGTTAGTTGAGAGAGCAGGTAATGTATAAGTTATCAGTCCGGATTTGTGCAAGGGCATAGCCAGTGATTTTGTAAATGATTTCTAATCTGTTTTTTGAAAAGGTAACACGAGGCTAGGGAGGTCAGTGCAGTGGGAAGTTTGTTCCAATGTGATCCAATAGTGTTGGCAAATAAGGAGACTCCTGCTTTATTATGAGATTTTATAGTAGCTACTAGGAGCTTGTTGGCTGAACGAAGTGAAGTATGATTTGTATAAGGTGTGATAAGATTGTTCAGTATGGGTGTGTTGGAGGGGTAATGTAGAATTTTAAAAGTGAGGACTAATTGCTACAGGAGTATAAGATTTGGAAGTTCCAGCCAGTTGAGTTTCTTTAAGTTAAGACAATGATGAGTACGGAATGGAGAGCCAGTTGCAAATCTGGCAATGCTATGGTAGGCTAAGTTAAGTTTCTGAAGGTTAGCTTTAGAAATGTTAATAAAGGAGGAAGAGGCATACAGTAGTGTGGAGATGAGGTGAGTTTGGGCGAGTGATACTCGGGATGTGAAAGGGCTTAAGTCTGTAAAGGGCTCCTATCTTTTTATTTACTGTCTTGATAGTTAAATCAATGTGATAGTCAAAGTTAAGCTGATTGTCTATGGTGACACCTAGCAGTTTTGTGGAATAGTCAGGTTTGATGATTGTGCCATTGCAGGACACAATGGAAAAAGTGATTGGAATGGATTTAAGGGTTGGGGTGAAGAGTAGAAGTTTGGTTTTTTTGGGATTTAGGAGGAGACAGATATGTTGAAACCATTTTTCTGCTGCTGTGAAAACCAATTGGGTAGAGGAGTGGAGTTCTGCAGGGGATGGAGCAGAGCAGATGAGAGTAGTTATGGTAATGCTGATCTTGTAAATGCAGCATTGGTCAGAGTCATTCAGAGTTTTGCAAAGTACACACCTTCTAACCTGACACTAGTCATTATCTGTTCCCAGTGGGAGACTAAATCATCCCCCCCTTCCCGGCCTCACCATTGCTGTTTGGATTGACAGTAAAGGAGGTACTGGAAAATCTGCCAGTAAAAGAGTGATAGAAATGTCAGACTGGAAATCATTAATATTCCAAAACTGGCAAGGCATATTGAGAAAGCAAGACACTTGTAAAAAGAGGTGTCCTCAAGCAGAAGGCTTCCGTTATGAGGAGCATGGTAATTCACAAACTGATCCTAAATTTGTAGAGATGGTCTACATGATACATCAAAGGAATATGTGGACAACAGAGTCTCTTTTCTCCACTGTAGGCCACCCCCAGTAGTCCATCTAGGTGGTGCTCCCCTTGGTTTGACATCCTGAGAATGTTATCAGTGACACTTTCAAAGACCCTGATACTGTGGCCCTAGTAGGTAAAAACGCAGATTCTATTTTTTTCACTCCACTTGAGTGCACCCCATCTTAGGAAAGCAGAAACCCATGCCAGAAACCACAGCAGTTGACTCCCAACAAGACAAAAAGTCAAAGGAAATGGATTGATTAGGGAAGTGATTGTTTTTTACCCTCAGTCCTTACTGTGATGACTCTGAATGATATGATCCACATGATATCCCTTACATCTTTCACAGAGGAAACCACGGTGACCTTCACAGACGCTCATTTAAGGGCCCACTGTTGCTCAGGTCAGCATCTGATGAGCATCTGTGGGAAATGTAAACGAAAGAGCAGTCCTTACAAATGCAGAGGTTAGGTTCTGTATTTCAAAGCACATATCTTCAAGCAGGAAAAGGAATCAGTGCTGGCCCTGTTTTGCAGCAACAGAAGTCAGTTAACAGTAGGGAACCACTACCCAGCATGTTTCAACAAGACCATTGACCTAGAGGCTGAGATGGGTCATGGTAAATAGGGAGTCATAGGCCCAAGAGCATCATAATACTCCTGGTTCCTGACTGACTGACTCTGGCAATGAAAAATAGAATGTTAAGTGTGAGCAAACACATAGCCCAGCTTGCTAAACACTTACACGTTGAAAGTGCCCTTGGTTAACTAGAGCTGAGACAAAAGCTTACTTGGAAAAAAGCATCCATTAAACATCGTCAGCTCAGTTTGCAAAGAGAGCGAAAGTCTTTACTTTGACCCAGATGTCATGGGTATGATTAGTGGCTCAAACACTTGATGGAAATAGCATGGAGGAGAGAAATGATGAGACTTTTCTTGCTTTCTTGCTTGCTTCTCCTTGAATGGAGGTAGTGGATGGCTGGGAAGGCTGCCTGTGACCTGACCTGTAACCAGACTGAAAATCAGACCAGTGAGAAGAAACTAAATTAGGTATGTGGATATGCGTTTGGAGGCGTCACTGTCTTGTTTGGGGGGGGGGGTGCGGTTTGGAATAGTGCCACTTGTAGACCATGCTTCTCTATACACAGTGCTGTATAATATCTCAGGAAGGTCAGCAGGAGATTAGGGCCTGCACATGCCCACACTTCCAGCTGCTGAGTTGTCCACAATGTGGTGATATTCAACAGCTAATTAACTTACAAACACTGGGGTATGACCATCCTTTGATATCAGAAAGATGCTTTCACTTAGAGAAGCAAGGCAAGGGAAGGTATCAAGACATGTAGCAGAATGACCATGAGTACTGACATAGGATGGGCTGTCGCAGGAGCTGAGATCACTGGTGATTTTCCCAACAGTACTCACTGCAGCTTAACCAAGTGACAAAACTTGGAGGTATGTGGGTATGATAGCATAATTAATAATAATAAAAAAAGACAAAAAAATGTAAAGAACGGCCTTGTAAAAGATGTAAAGTTTTTTTACAAATGCAGTTAACCCATTCTTCCTATGGCATCAGCAGATTACTTTTGTATCTTTCCCTAAGGTTTTCTGGAAGTCAGTAAACAAGCTTGCAGATCATATAACAGATTTAACATGATTAACAATGACTCTAGCCACTCCTTTGCTGGCATCTTTAAATATTTTATTTCTTCTAGAGCAATACCCCTCCTTCTCCAAGTAAGTGGTCAGCTGGATGTTTACAGTGCCGGTTTACTATCAGAAGTGTGAAAGGCTATTTACCGTTGTTCAGATGATCGAGCGTAAAGGTGAACAGTGAGGAGCAAGAAATTAGCCTTTTCCTCACTGTAGTGTGATCTCTGAGTTGGACTATATAATTAGCAGGGAAGGTGGGGGTGCAGGGGTGGCTCACCCATCTGCAAAGCGTGTGTTTGAGATTTCTGGATGTCAAAGGTAAGTTGGGTAATGTCGATAGACGTTACCACATTCGACTGTGTGAGGACTCGCTGGATGTCACTTTTGCTCATGTGGTTTAGTAAGTAATAACTCAATGAGGAGATTTGCAGAATTTTGATAGTAAACCTAAAATCCCAAACATCCATTCTGCTGTTAGCACCACAACTTCCTCGCTATCCAAGTTTTATGCCACCTTTCATTTCAGTAAAATTCACCCTAAAACCTTTCTCAGTCACCTTCAAAAAACTGGACAACAAAATCCAGAGCCAGCTTTAGCATGCTTTATCCAGCTTTTCTCAAAAAATGGCTGCAAGACTTATTGCTAAAACATTAGCTATTGAATATAGCCTCTCACTAACACATTGAACAGCCCCCTATCAAGTCATGCATATGATAATTGTATCTCTCCTTTGACTTTAGATTAATTGTAAACTCATGTCCACTAGCAAAATTATTTGAATACAAAATCTACAGTAGGATGCTTGATCACATTAGCAACTAAGGGTAGCTCTCTCGCACACAGCATGAGTTCTTTAAAGGTTGGGGCACAATAACTGCAATGTACAGCATTACAGATAGTAATACAAATTCCAGTATTTTAACTGTGACATCTTGGATATACCTCATGCCTTCTAGTATGTTGGCCACCCCCTACTACCGGTTAAATTAGAAATCCTGCAGTTTGAAACAAACAGAGGTCCTGTCATGGTTCCATAACTAACTCACAGATGGAACTTACCAGGTTAACCCGAGTAACACTATCTCTGATTCTGGGATATTTACAAGCAGGGTTCTGCAAGACTCATTTTAAGGTCCTGGGCTATTTATCCTTAATTATTTTAGCCAAGACTTGCCCTCACTCATTATGACCATGTATATATACACACACATTGTGACCCTGTTTACAGATGATATACTGTTAATAAATTGACCTGATCTGATGAGTTATGAGGCAAACTGCAGACTAGTTTCAGTCTGATAAAAATTCAGACTCAAAAAATAAGTTAACTTTTAATCTCAATAAATCGTCTATAATGTTTGTTACTTATCAGTTACTAAATGTCATGACCATTTTCATCCAATGCCCTCTTAAATAATAACATAAATGAGGATGTTAAGTTGTCAATCTCGCCTTCATTCTTGCTTGATGGGTTCGGAGCCGATCCTCGGCTCCGACTCGGCACTTGCTTTAGCTCAAGAACTCCTTTTACCAGCTCGAGGCAGCCCTATATCCCATGATGCAAGGCAGGAAGTACCCAGATCTCGTTTGCCGCTTCTCTTTACCAGCTCCTGGTAAGTAGTTCACATTTGTGATATTTCAAGCCCCTTTTAGTTTAAAACTAATTTGTGATAGTTTAATTTTAATTACTACCCTTTTTCTGACAGAAATCCCTGTCTCTTTTAATTTTTTGTTAGTCAATTTTCCCTATCCCATCCCCCCCCTGTTAGGGTGTGTGTGTTGGTGTTTTTTATAAAATACCTCTTGGTATTTTGTTTAATTTAATTTTGACTGGTGTGTCTGTGTGTGTTGTGTTTAGGCACCATGTCTAAGGAGAGGGTTTCAGGTTTTAAGAAGTGTGACTCGTGCTGTCAGAAGATGTCTCTGACAGACGGTCACACTTCTTGCCTGTACTGTTTGGGCCCTCTTCACCTGCAGGACTCCTGTGCTATTTGTCACTCCTTCAGCCAGAGAGTCCTGCAGGAGAGATGCAACAAGTTGATTCTCAGGGGTCTTCTTAAGCCGGAGGGCTCTCCGGTTAAGTCGGCTCCACAAAATCAACAAAACTGCCAAGGCCCAGGCTTCTGTTTCTAAGCCTGCGGCCTCGGCTCCGACTCGTATTGAGTCGAGATCGGCTCGGCTGGAGCCGATTCTGATCCACAAAGCTTTCGGCCGATGGCTATCGGTGCCGAATCTGTTTTGACCACTTCGATGTCGGCTCCGATCGCTTCCGACACCCATGTGGCTCAGGCATTGGTGTCGGCTCCGATCGGCTCCGACACCGTTACTTTGGTGGCTGTATCGGCTCTGGCTGGAGCCGGTACATCGAGACGTTCTGTCGGCTCCGAGAAGTCGGTGCCGACAGGATCAGTAGTATCGGCTCCGATGGCCCATTCCAGGAAGAGGTCGGGGTCTCCTTCCTTGGGGCCGGTACTTTCGGCTCCCGCCTCTTCTATCGGAACGGAGCCATCGGAGCCGATCTTCAAGGTCATCCAGGTTGTCAGATCATGACCTAGAGAGAGTGGTCAGTAGATTACTCAAGTCACAGGTACTGGCCCAAATGTTACACAGTCCGTCTCAGCAGACGACTGTTGGTCCACACCCCGTTACAGTTCCTCCTTCAACTCTACCCCAGAGCTTGGAGTTGGAGTCTTCGGCATGGTTACTGCTACGGCTGGAGGACGGATACCCCTTCTGTTCCTTCAGCCCTACTCTTATCTCCTCTTCCTTAGAGGGATTCGTGGTCGGGCTTCCATGGTCTCCTCCGAGGGGTGAGTGGCATCGGACCCTTGTCCGAGCCCGCTCTTCCCTTGGAGCCTCGGCCTTGGTGAGCTCGGCTCCGACATCTGCCTCGGAGACTTCCCTTCGGTGGTTCCTGGAGTTCCTAGCTCTTGGAGCGGGTTCTCTCGGACCTGCCTGGGAGGAGCATTCGAGGTGATGAAGAGTGTACTGGCCACTGGTATCAGTCAGCAGTCTGTTCCCGTAGCTCCTCCCTCTATGGTACCTGTTGACATCTCTGCCACTTCTCTTGCTACAGGACCTAGAGATCCTCCGCCTCAGGTTTCCCCATTGGGAATTTCCCCTCTTCCGAGGATTCTCCTGATGTTTCGGGAGATCCTCCTAGGACGAGGACTTGTAAGGGGAAGCCTGTAGACTCCCCGAGTCTGTCACTGGATACTGACTTTGATGAGTCAGAGGGATCCCCTAGATCCCCTCTGAGGATGTCTCCTTTTCAGACATCCTAGAACTTCTCAAACAGAGGGAAACTGGCCCACCAACAATCCCTCTGAGGATGAGTCAGTATACCTAGAGGCGTTTGGATCTCGGCCCTGCACCTCCTGGGTGTCTCCGCCTTTCGACCCCCTTATGCAGGCTATTGCACGAAGGCATGGACAGCTCCTGACTCTGTAGAGCCAGTCCCTAGGAGGCCTTCTAAATTTATCACTGCCCCTAGTGACAAACAATTCCTAACCAAGGGTGTCCCCGCTGATGCCATGGTGGTGGCTGCGCCACCGAAAAGGAACTTGCAGATCCTTCCGTGCCCGTCCATCCTCCTAATAAGGACTCTAGGACCATGGATAGGTACGGCAAGCGGATGTTTTCCTCAGCGACCTTTGCTATGCGTCGCTGAATTATCTTTGTCACTTCACCAGACTCCAGAGATATCCTGAAGGAGCTGGGAGAAGTAGTTCAGGATCCTACAGCTGCAGGGGCTCAAGAAAAGATTGCTTCGCAGCTAGGAACCCTCAATTCCATTGCTAACTCCTCCATGCGGCTAATATCTTATGCTGCGGATGGAGAGTAGAGCCGCAGGCACAGGTGTGGCTCTTAGACGCCAAGCCTGGATGCGGCTATGTGATTTTTGGATCCCTTTAAGGCGTCCTTCACAAATTCTCCTTTGATGGGTCAGCTTTGTTTGGCCCTCAGGTGAAGGAGACCTTGACCAGGTGTGAGCAGGACGGCAAGACTCTTTCTGCTGTTGGAGTCCGTTTTCCACCCCTTCTAGGCCTTATCCCAAAGGACAGAAAGGTGGGAAAATGTGGTTCCGTAAATCCCAAGGAGTCACGCCGATTCACGTGGTCAGTTTACCCCTAGAGGCAGAGGGGTAACAACAACAGACGCTCTAGAGGCAGAGGGGTCCAAGAACCAGGGAAACAGGGAGCCTCTCTCTGATAAGCCCTTTCAGCATCCCTGAGGTGTTGCCCGGCTGTCCCTCCTTGGAGGCAGTCGGGAAGATTATCACTGTACCCAGAAGCCTGGCATTCCCTCACTCAAGACAGATGGGTACAGTCGATCATATCCAAGGGTTACATAATTCCTTTCGAGGAAAGTCCCTTCCCTCAAGTTCCCTTCCAGATGTACCACCGGTCTAAGGGACATTGCAGAGTTAGAAATCGCAAAACTACTGCAAAAGAGCCATTCAGCCAGTTACAATAGACCATTCAGAGCCGGAATCTACTCAAGGTTCTTTTGGTCCCCAAAAGATGGGAGACTGGAGACCAATATTGGATCTCAGCAGACTCAACAAGTCTGTCAGGAAGACAAGATTCGAATGGTCACTCTTCAGTCAATTCTGCCCTTCTTACAGAAGGACAACTGGATGTGCTCAATAGATCTTCAGGATGCGTACTATCACATCAAAATTCACAGACGCTCCAGGAGGTTTCTCCGCTTTCGGCTGGGGTCCAGTCATTTCCAGTTCAGAGCCCTGCCCTTTGGTCTCACTACAGCCCCCAGAGTGTTCACCAAATGCATGGCAGTGGTCACGGCTCACCTGAGACGTCAAGGATTCCAGGTGTTTCCGTATCTCGATGACTGGCTCCTGTCAGCCACCACCAGGCATCAGATTATACAAGCCAGGGATTACACAATAGACCTTTGTTCTCATTTAGGCATCTCAGTCAACTTGAAAAGTCATCCTTATCGCCCTGCCAGTCTATTACCTTCATAGGCAAACTTAAACACTGTTCGGATGTCAGCTACCCTTACAGAACAAAGAGTTTCAGACATTCAGACTCATGTCAGGATCATTCTGGCCAGCAAGAAAGTACAGGCCAGAATGGTTCTAAAGGTATTAGGTCTCATGGCTGCGGCCATTACTCTTCTTCCCTGGCTCGATTCTACATGCCTCCTTCAGTGGATGCTGTTCACGCAGTGGTCATACCAGCAACTCCCAATGCGTCACCAGATTCTGGTGACACAAACATGCAAAGAACATCTTGCTTGGTGGATCACATCGTCTCAGGTTCACCAAGGCAGGTGCTTTGTACCTCCGTCCCCGATAGCCACTGTCACCACGGATGCCTCCCTGATCGGGTGGGGGTCATTATCAGGGCAGGATGGTTCATGGACGTGGCAACCGTTCGAGTACCATCTGCACATAAATGTCCTGGAGATGAGAGCAGTGCTTTTAACGTTGCAAGCCCTCAACGACTTTCTTCCCGTAGGGACAATTGCAGTCCACACAGACAACATGTCTGTAGTTTGGTATATCAACAAACAGGGCGGAACCAAGTCCTACCCTTGTGTCGAGAAGCTCAGACTTTGGCAATGGGCGATCTCCTCTCATCGGTTTCTGGTAGCAACGCATATCCCTGGGAAAACCAACATTATAGCGGACAGATTGAGCAGAGCTATTCTCATGCCTCACGAGTGGTCTCTCAAGCAATCCATAGCGGAAGAGATTTTTCTGGAATGGGGTCGCCCATGTTGCGATCTTTTGCTACTCCCCAAAACAGCAAATGTCCAGACTTCTTCAGCCTCTTCCTCTATCAGGCCATCCCCAGAGACGCTCTGACCCAGGATTGGCCCCAGGGACTTCTTTATGCCTTCCTCCATTTCCTCTGATCCCTCAGGTGATCCAGAAAGCTACCGTTTGAGAGCCAAATTGATTCTCATTGCCCCTTACTGGCCTCGACAAGTTTGGTTCCGTTCCTCCATCATCACCTTTTGGTGCAGCCGTGGCATCTGGACCCAGTGCCAGATCTACTGATTCACCAATCCGGTCAGCTGCACCGGTCAATCCCTTCTCTCAACCTCACAGCATGGTTGCTCCACTTCCTTCCTTAGCCAGGCTTCCTTTGATCTCTAACCCAGTTAGAGATATCATAGTAACTTCACTAAAATCCTCTACCAGGAGGATTTACACAAGCAAATGGAACGTTTCTCTTATTGGGCTAAGGCCCAAAATATTGATCCTTTTACTGCCCCTGTTCAGGCAGTTCTGGACTTCTTAGCAGAGATTTTTCATGCAGGCTCCTCTTCTTCCACAGTCAGAGTTCAGTTGGCTGCTATTTCTAATTTTCATGTCGGGATAGCAGATCATAATATTATGTCCCATAGGCTCTGCAGGGCCTTTTTGAAAGGAATTTTCCTACTAAAGCCTCCAATCAGGAATCCTCCTCCTCAGTGGGATCTAAATTTAGTGCTGACATCCTTGATTCTTCCCCTTTGAGCCAGCTGTTTCTTGTTCCCTAAAATATCTTTCTTGGAAAACGTTATTCCTAGTGGCTATTACATCTGCCAGGAGGGTGTCTGAACTTCATGCTCTTTCGGTTCGACCCCTATTTGATTTTTCACAAAGACAGAGTATCTTTGAGAACTAATCCATCCTTTTACCTAAGGTCGCTTCAAAAACAATCTGAATCAATCCATTGATCTCCTGTATTTTTCCTAACTATTCAGATAGAGCTGAACAAAAGCTACATTATCTTGGCGTCCACCGTCAGCTTAGATATTATTTGGACAGAACAAAAAATTTAGAAAATCTGATCAACTTTTTGTTTCCTATGCGGATAATAAAAAGGCCTTCCTGTTTCTAAAGTGACTTTGTCCAGATGGCTTTCTTCGGTCATCACTGAAATTTATACGATCAGGGGAAAACAGCTGTGCTCAAAACCTAAAGCACATTCAACTAGGAGTTTAGCTACTTCTACAGCCTTTCAAGCTAGACTGCCTTGGGCCACTATTTGTGCAGCGCCACTTGGGCCACTCCTCACACTTTTGTTTCCCATTACAAATTGGACTTGGCCTCCAGGGACAGAGCCAGTTTTGGCTCTACAGTCCTCAAGAGTTTGTTCCATTGAGCCACCCAGGATAGAGGTGCTAGGACGGTCCCATCAAGCAAGAATGAAGGCGAGATTGACAACTTAACATTAAGAAGTTATGTACCTACCATAACGTTCCATGTTAGTTGTCTTCTCTGCCTTCTTTCTTGACCCTCCCTCCTTCCCCTGGCCTGGACAGACCTTGTATAAGAAACTATTATGCTAAAGACCATTCAGACCTGGTCCTTTTTCCATCTGTAAGTTTCTTCTTCCTTTGGGAAGTATTTTATGCTTGGTGTTATTGCCCTTTGTCAACAAACGAGATCTGGGTACTTCCTGCCTTGCATCATGGGATATGGGGCTGCCTCGAGCTGGTAAAAGGAGTTCTCGAGCTAAAGCAGTGCGGAGCCGAGGATCGGCTCCGAACCCATCAAGCAAGAAAGAAGGCGAGAGAAGACAACTAACATGGAACGTTATGGTAGGTACATAACTTCTTATTAACACCACAAATGTCTTGGTAATGCTCTTGCTACTAATTATTTAAATGTCACACAGAAAAATCCATGGATAAAACACTTTAACAGCTGAAACTATACTATATGACATGAGCTGACCAGATGCCCGAAAACACCTAGCAAAAAATGTCCTTTTACCCAAGCTCAAGTATGGTATACCTATCATTACCCTCAACTCAACATCAACTCATTACACATTAAAGAAAGTGTTATAATTTATTTATCTCCCTAAAGAACCAAGCACTGCTTTCTCCTTCATAAGACACATTGGCTAATATTTCTAGAAGAATTCGCCTTTTAATAGCTACCCTGTTATACAGACTACTTAAGCCACAGCAATCTCCATGCATAGCTGCAAGGCTGACAGTAAGAAACCTTACCTATCCCCTTAGGTATGAGAAGTGTCTGTCATATCTCAGAGCTTTCTAAAGGAGTAGCTTTGTTTTCTGATTATTAAGTGGCTCTGTTAGTACTAGGAAGCCAGTATGCTTTTTATTATAATATGCAATGGTGACAGCTCAGGTCAGCAAGGAGGGCGAATCTAAGGATTTTATTTTCAGCTATCTGGATTGGGAGAAAAAGTGACAGTTTCCTTGTATTGTTTTAACAATGTAAATTATACATCCCCAATGTCAAACAGTGCTGCAGTTGCTCTGAAAAGGGATGTTCTGTAAGAGAAAAAAATGTTTCCATGTTCACTGAAGGCATTTTTGGCAAACTGGTTTCAATTTATTTGTGTTTTTTGAACCGCCTTCAATGGATCAACATGAATCTGTTTTGTAAGGCATGCTCTACATTTTATTTATTTATTTTTATTTGGGAACTGGGTAGTTGTCTAGTCCAAAACCTTCAGCAGTCACCTTCTCCCAAGGCAGTTAGCTTTAATGGTACATTTACCATAAAATAATCACAGGCAGTAGTATAAATTAAATGTGGTAAAAACTCTAGAGAAGTACATGCAAACCAGCAAATTTTGAATAACATAATATGTTTAGAGCAACAATAATGTTCAAGCTGATAATTCAAAGCTTTTATAGGCTATTTTAAGGAAATATAAAAATTAATGAGATGGCTCAACCGTGATATGTTTTTTAGAAATTGTGCTACTTAGACATTGTCTATCAAACATCTGGATAGATTTTTAGAAATGACGATGTTTAGACATTCTGAACCTTTTGCAAGAAGTTCTTTTTGTAAGGTGAAGCCAAAAATTAGGATCATTTATTATTTTTGTAGGGAGTATTTTCCATGTTGCTTAAGGTACTTTGCAAAGGGCTCTGTCAGAGGTCGAGGGAACAAATTAAGGCCTGATGGAGGGATACATTGCACCAAGTTGCTGAGACCTTATGGAGTACTGAAATGTACTGGGGTGTTGTTGTTGACAGCTGGGGTAAACATTAAGCTACATAAGCTTATAATGTTGCAAACAGATGAGCAGATTGGCAATTTCAATAGTGGGAAGGCAGTTAGTGGGTTTGAATAAACTCTAGGGGTTCACTCTGGGAACAGGTTCAACATAAATCTGCAAATCTTGCATAAAGTGATCAAAAGTTTTCAGTATTTTGAGAGCTACTTAGTTCTGTTAGTGAAATGTTTCCTCAAGGTTGGAATCAGAATACCCTTTCATATGGCTCAATATTAGTTGACAGTTAATAATCTTGTTGTTTTATATAAGAGATTTACTTGAAAAAGGACATTTTAAACTGAAATTAGAATGGAAGTGGAATTGTAGAGGCAGCATCAAAAATAACTCCTAGATCTTACATGATCCAGTCTGTCTACTTCAACTTCAAGACTGGCAGCCACAGACAGCAGTCTTCTCAGGGAAAGCCTAACTCTCCCATGCACAAACTCCTCCTGCCATTCATATAATACACCATACTTTTCCCTGCTGTCCAGATCTTGTTTGACACTGATCTGGTAGCATCTCCAGGTTGGTGGCATACTTAAAACTGTCAATGTTTGATCTTCATTTTTAAGATAAGTACTGCTAAATGAATCTTTCAGAGCTAGGAGGGTTTAGAGGTTATTAGGTTTTTCACTTTGGTGGTCAAGTTGGAGTTGGGTTATCTCTTCCCCACTCCCACCTAAATGAGATTTTGGCTTAGGCCTGTTTTTGTCTGTACCAGATCGAGCAAAACAGTCACACCAGCTTTTACTATCAAAACTGTTTTACTGAAAACAAAATTGAGCACTTTCTAAGTATTATCAAAGGCTTTATCAGAATCTATTACATAAGCTCACAACTTCAGTTTAAATTACTCACAATAATATTAACATTTGTAAAGCAACCAATAAAATACAGTCAATTTAAAAATTGATTCAGCTTTCACATTAAGTAAAAATCAAACTTTATAATCTCAAAACCTTTCCCAGTCCAAAACCTGCAAAATGATACTTAGTTAAAAGATATAAAACTCAAATCTACACAAAAAATAACACTTTTAATTCACATATGAATGAAGCCTTAAAATGCTAGCTATAGAAAGACTTTTGTTCAAACCAGGAAATATTTACGGTTTTAATTTGATCTGCCTCATTAACTCTCTTGCTTCTAATAAATCGCCCCACTGTCCACCCTGGGGGTCTTTAACCACAACGTCCAAGCCAACAAAAGTAAAATTGTCTGTTGGAAAACTTACAATTTCTTTATACAGGAATTATTCTTGTTGCTGTTTTTGATACTCAAAATGTATTCATAAACACGGTCCCTCAGCCTCTTCTGTGTCTTTCCTATATAAAAGCAACAGCATTATTGGCACTGGGTTAAATAAATCACACCAATGGAGTTGCATGTGCAGTGAAAAGTTGATCTAATCAGGAATTTTTCAATTGTTGACAACTACTGCATCCTTTTCCAATACGTTTTTACATTGTGAACAAAAAAACACATTTAAAGGTACACACCTTTTTGTTGTTACTAAGTATTGATGCCCCATCATTTGATTCTAAACAATTCTTAAAGGATCTACCCCTTTCAAAAACAATATGAGGTTGTTCCCAAATACATCGGTGAGATTATCAAAACAACTAAAAATCCACCAGTTTCTCTTCAGGACACTCATTATATTATTATGGTCAATCGTAAAGGTGGTAACAAAAGGGTGTGAATATTCCTTACAGTCAAACTTCCTGCTTATAACATTATCTAAGTTGCTACTGTGTTCATGTCTTAACAAAGGTAAAAAAATACCCTCATTTCTTTTAGTTGCCACCTCAAAAAAAAAATTCTTCTTATAGGTTCATAGGTTGACAAGAACATTGGTTTCAGCAAGAATGAAACATTGCTGCAGCTTTCTTTCACCAGATACCACAAGAGAGTACTTCAGAAAATGTTGGAAGTCCAGTGGTTACAAATTACAGAGCTTATGCCAACCCAAGTTGTGCTTCAAAAGTGTGCCTTAAGCACTTTCACTAGTGGCTGTGCACACAAAGCCTATCTCAGGGCTGCAACACGGTTGACACCTACTCCTGTCACAGTTAACATGGATGCTTTATTCTTGGCTGGGAAATTTGTGGGAGATGAGGGCAGTTCTGCTGTCACTGCAAGCACTTCAAGACCTCCTTCCCAAATGTCCATGTATCATCCACTCTATCAGTATAGTTGTGGTGTGCTATGTAAACATGGCGGGAAACTGAACATCATCTGCTTAAACAACACAAGGAAAAAGGTAAATATGCTATTTGGCCATAAAAAATCTCACCAAAGCAACCTGAACAGCAGTAGGGAAAGGCATCCTATTAGCCTAGTCAGAATATGGTCCACCATTAATAGCATCATCATCCAAACATAACTCTTCTGTAGTACAGACTTGCACAGTAAAATATGTATATTTATCATTCTCACCTCAAAACAGGTACACTTCCACAAAAATTATGGAAAGAGTTAATTGGCTGCCAGTTGAACAAGGAATAAAATGTCTCCGATGATCACAACTTTTCAAACTTCATCGCAACAGCAAAATTAATGAGACAAATACTATTCTACAATCTTAGAAATCAAAGCCAAATATTACCCACTTTATAACAATCTAAAACTCAACTCCATTGCATAGACCACTGATTTTCCCTACTGGCCCCAAAACTATGTGAATCTATCCCAGTGTATATTAAAACTAATGCCTCTTACCCTGCATTGGTTGTTCATTCCTGGTTCACCTTCCGACACAGTGCTTTGTTGTTTTTTCAGTTTGTTTTCAGATTTTGTATTGTTTGTTGGTGATATGGAAGGCGCTCTGTCGATTGGAACCCAAGGAGAGAAGGCATTCTGGTACTCTGTCAATTGGAACCCAAGGAGAGAATCATGGGCCAACTGAATCTAATTTAGTTAATGGACAAGGAAAGATCAAAAGGTCTGTTGCACAACTTTTTGCCCTCGTTATGCAGCTTTCCAAGTGTATGGACAACTTGTATGAGTATATTGGACAGAACATGTGTAAAGAACTTCCAAACACATGTCAATACTTTACCTGCTCAGCAAGTTAATAACAGCAATAACACAAATGCAGGAATTGGATTTCATCTCACACCTCCATGTCTTAGACCGGATTTTAACACTGGTTCCGGTTGTAATCTTGATGGCATCAACCATTTAAATAGTGAGGCAGGAGCAAGTGCAATAATAACGAATGAGAACTGTAATAACAAAAGGGATGTGCCATTGCTAAATGAATGGTTGACTACAGCGTTTTCTTTCAGAGCTTCTCAAGGAACGGATAATACGCTGAATGGTAAGCTATCTGAATTTGACTATAAACTTATGCGCTGTAAGAAATTGCAGCTTGAAAACGCTTATCTCTCTGAATGTTTGTGGAGCAAAGTGATTCCAAAAGGCTTATGCATGTGGCTTTTCCCTTCAGGATTAATAGAAAATTTGGCTTTACATATAGAGCTATTGAAACTCTTTGACAGAACAGGACAAAAATTACTTGAGCTCTTAGTAAAACATAATCAAGCAAACATTGATGAGCTCAGCAATGAATTAAGTACATTAGATAGTACTATTCGAGAGCATAACTCATATGAACAAGCACAATATGAGCATTTACGCATTTACAACAGTGGTGAACAACAAATTGAATATTTGAAAAAAAGGAAAAATTAGTAAACTTGAACGTGATCTTCGAGATTATGCTATTGGAGCAGCATATCCTAGGCCTCCTAATCTTCAAGTACAGAAAAGATTTAATAACGCAAACATAGATGAACATGAAAGAGTTTATGAATATGATAACAGCCAAGAAGCATATAACCATAATTATCCTGAGCTGAGAGACTTAAAAATAGAGGCAATGCCCCTTTTTCAAACAAACAGTCAACAAACAGTGGGGTTTCAAGGAGCAAGACCCAAAACGAAACAATGGAGAACTTGAGTAATATGGAACATAATATATTGACTAGCAGTGATACACTCGAACCAAATATTAACAATACTTGTACAGTTGTGTTTAATAGTAAACAAGATTTTAAAGTGTATAATTTTTCAAATGTAGCTTGTACTAGTGAAACGGCTAATTTATTGGCAAAAGGAATGACCTTTGTGCCTTCTGTTTATAGTGATTTTACTAACACTATCTTAGATTTAAAGTTGTATCTTAGGAAAATTAATTTAAAAGTATTGTATCAGACTAGTATAATTAGACAGACAAATATGTTTGGTATTAGTAGTATTTATAATCCACCCCTCCACCCTAAACTAGTAGCATATGAAAAGATCTGTGAAATAGACATTAAAAATTTGAAAAAATACCATTATGGAAAAAAAGGAAGAGAATAATCTTAGTATAATAGAACAGCAGACCTTGACTCAAACAAGAAAAGAAAATATACGTATAATGAAACCAGATAAAGAGGGAGGGGCGGTGATCATGGATATCCAAGATTATAACAGAAAGTTAAATAATGTTCTAAATACTGATACATATTTGAAAGTGTCAGTGAATGAAATTAATGGAGCATATAAAACAATCTATTTGCAATTAAATGATATGTTCATAGACAGATGTATCAGTATAGAATTGTATAATTATTTGACTGTATCACCTGCTAGAGTCCCTGTGTTCTTTGGAACCCCTAAAGTACATAAATCTATTTCTAATCCACCTATGCGTCCCTTAGTAGATGGAAGGGACTCTATCACATCAGCAATTGCAAAATATATAGATTTTGAATTTAAAAATATTCTTAAAAATCAAGAACAAATTTGTAGGAATTACTGGTTATTTTTACAATATATGAATAATACAGAATATAACTGTAATGACATTTTGGTCACAATTGATGTATGTGATCTTTATACAGTTATCCCACAAGAAAAGGGGTTAAAATGGACCAGTAAAATGTTACAAGATAACCACATGCAACAAGATAAAATTAATTTATTAATAGAGTTATTAGAAATAGTTTTGAATTACAATTTTTTAGCATTTAATAATGAATATTATTTACAGACAAAAGGCATTGCGATGGGCTCCCCATGTGGGGGAGCTTATGCTAATATAACTATGGCCTATTGGGAGAAGAAATATGTTTTCAATAGTAGATTTAATAGATTTATTAAATCTTATTTTAGGTTTCAGGATGACATTAGTATTATTTGGCAAGGAACACAAGATATATTGGAAGAATTCCTGTTATATATAGGTCAAACTACAACATTTTTTAAGTTCACATGGAATATCAGTAATGACTATATGGGATATCTAGATATTAAACTTATTAAAGATTACAGAGAAAATAGATATATAGCTCGTATACATAGGAAAGAGACATATTCTGATAGTTTATTACATTATAGCAGCTCACATCCTCAACATAAAAAAAAGTCAGTTGTTAAGGGACAGGTAGTTAGAGCTGCACATATGATTACCAAAGAGCAACATTTTTTTTGGAAGAATGTTCTAATTTAAGATCTATGTTCTCTGCTAGGTCATATCCTAGCATCTTTTTGAATGACATTATAGAAGAAGTTATAAATAAAAGAAAGAGAGTTTTTTTAAAGCTATTTTAGATCATAAAAAAAACTTTAATATGCAGATTGAAAATTGTAGTATAGAAGGAGGAAAAGAAAATAGTGTTGCATCTCAAATAATTGAGAGTACAAACCAAGATAAAAATAAATTCTCAGAGGCATTGGTAATTACATATGGTAAAGAAGCTAATATTTTAAGATGGATCTTTGAGAAAAATTGGGGTGTACTAAATCAGGATGAAGAGCTGAGGAACATAATAGGAGATAAGCCACTTATAGTGTATAGAAAAGGGAGACATTTGAAAGATTTGTTAAAATACAGTGAGTCACATAGTAATGTTAAGGTGCTAGGTATGAAAAAATGCGGTTTTTGTAGATGGTGCTATAAAATAGACGTTGGCACAGAGTTTTTAGTAAGAAATAGAATGCATCAATTGCATGGTAAATATAACCGTGAATCAAAAGCTGTACTTTATCTAAGTAAGTGTAAATCATGCTAAGCCTATTATATAGGGAAAACTGAAAGAAAATTGTCTCAGCGCATATATGAACATGAATATGCAATAAAAAAGCTGAATATGACTAATGCTTTAGCCAAACACATTAATAGTCATCCAGACCATTCATTTACTTATACTATTATAGACCAAGTTATAATTGATGACAAAACAGCATGAAATATACTTTTAGAACTCAAAGAATTATAATGGCAAGTAAGATTGCAAGCAGACACTTGGCCAGGTATCAATGAGCGTAGCTCTATAGGGCCTTTACTTAAATTAAAAGCATTTAAAAGAAACAAAATTTGTCACCATTAAAGAAAGGTTAAAAGAATACAGAAGTGGTTAATGTTGATTATTCATAAAAATAAGCTGTTGCATTAACAGGAGAGGTGGAGAGATATAATATAGTATAGGAAATATACATATGCATACATGCTTTGGAATATTTGATATATATATATATATATATATATATATATATATATATATATATATATATATATATATATATACACACACATTTTTATAGAGAATTGATATTATAGTATATTTAATGGTTATTATATTAGGTTAATTAATTTATAACAAAACAGATGTATATAAATTTTATAAATGTATTTTAAATATTTCATACAAGTATCTATGTATGTTTATAGTAGGTAGGCTGCTGAGGGTAATAGGGACATATTAGTTTCTAAATACTGATGTTAGTGAACACGGTGTTTGTAATATGTATTGTTTGATTTGGAAAGTCATTAGATAAAGGAAATGACATCATGATGACACTACTGTTTTATAGTTTAAATTGAATAGAATGTGTTGGATCTTTGTCTGATGAAGTATAATATTTTAGTATATGAAAGTGCTCATAACACATTTTTTGTCATTTGTGGAATAAACATATTTATTCTAGTTGGTCGTTCATTCCTGGTTCACCTTCTGACACAGTGCTTTGTTGTATTTTCAAGGAATAAAATGTCTCCTATGATCACAACTTTTCAAACTTCATAGCAACAGCAAAATTAATGAGACAAATACTGTTCTACAATCTTAGAAATCAAAGCCAAATATTACCCACATTATAACACCCTAAAACTAAATTCCATCGCATAGGCCACTGATTTTCCCTACTGGCTCCAAAACTATGTGACTCTATCCCAGTGTATATTAAAACTAATGCCTCTTACCCTGCATTCTGATCACAACTAAAATCTCACTTCCACAAAACTGCCACATGCCACTGTCATCCTACTAGTCACATCATCTGATCCCATCTCCCCCATTTCTCCTTAATAATAAAACATTATCACTCTTACCTTATTTATCTCTGCTCTCTATATCCCTCTTATATCTCCTTCACTCACTGTTTTAGTTAGTTTCCAATGATACCCCTCACGTTCTGTCTGCAGAAAGTAACTTACTACAGCTGTAAATAATATACTGCCTTGTATTATACTTATAAATTTGTATTTTAACGCCTGTCATATTATGTTCTACCAAGCCTTAATGAAAAAGCATGTTGTTTACAACACCTTATTTGCTATTTACACATTTTATGTCACTAAGTAATACAATTCGTACATGTACTTGTGCAATTTTTATGCAGTACTCATTTGTACTCCAGTTAGATATCCCCCCTGACTGCGGCTGAAATTGGTCATTTGCGATCAGAGCTCTGCCCCATTTATCAAATCATAAATAAATAAGTAAACCCTATTCCTGCTCTCAGTGTTGGGAGGCAATACAGTTAAAGGAATGGACCATGCCAACTTATAATTTTCTCACAGCAATTCATATCCCAGGACAGGCCAACACTCATCAGTCAATGTTTCCTGATGCCTCAAGAGTGGTCCTCAAGAAATCTGGCAGCAAAAAGTGAAAACTTTGACAAATAACATCTAGGAGCAGTTCGTAGATACTAACTGTAAGGACAGTCATGCTAATATGTTGGGATAGCTGAAGGATTTAATGCCTTTATTTTCTTTGTTCAGTATCTTTGGGGCCTTTTCACAGGTTTATGGTTTGTTACTAGGCTAACAACCCTAGGGCCATTACAAGCATAACTGTGCACTCCAAACCATTTGGGTATCGAGTATCATGGGCATGTTGGTATGGAGGTAACTAAGGGATTTTTAGGGGTAATGTTAGGGTACACATTTTTTATTGATGACCAATGCCCATAAGGGACATGGGGGGCCAGACTAAGAGGGTAAATTTATGATTTTCTATTCAGTTGTCACTGTTAAATTTGAATAGGTTCAGGGATGAATTATTTTTTTTACATGGATGGAAAGATTATTCCATAGCGTGGGGGTCCTTTCTGACACATATCTGTCTATCAGTTATGTTCTATTTATGTCAGAAGTGAAGTTCGGATTCCAGGAATTAGTGTTTCTGGTGCTGTCTATTTTGCACATGTGCAACAGATCCATCAGGGGTGGGTCTGAGAAAGCCCTGTAAGCTAGGCAAAGATCCCTTCTTAGCAACCTGTACGAGACTGAATACAGAGACGGAGCCTTTAAGCTATCAGTGTACAACAAGGTATTCATGCAATCAATTCTCCTGCTGAGAAACCTTTGTGGGCATTCAAACTGTTGCAAGTATCTGGCTTAGGTGTATGCCAAAGGGAGTACTGTAGGACTGATAAGGACCAAGTAGAGTGGTAGTATAACTTCCTTGGACCTGGATGCCATACCCTTACCTTGAAGCTGGGTGACATAGAATGATTTTCTCACTCTTTTAATGAGATGTTGGTCAAAGGCCAGATTGCTGTCTACATATGTTTACAGATCTCTTACTAATGGCTCAAGCCATAGGGGGTGTTTTATCATTGGAGTAATTAACCTGGGTTTCCCAGAGAGCATTATAATGCATTTTTTGACATTAACTTTTAGGCCACGGCTTTGGCACCAGTAGTTTGTCAGTGTTAAACTCCCCTTGCAAGATGTCGGTGTCTTGGGGGGAGTCCATAATAGCTCCCAATTTAGAGTCATCTGTGAACTTGATGAGCCAGAAGCCTTGAACATTAGCTTTGGCTTCCAAGAAGTAGACACCAAACAGGAGTTGGCCCAGCTTGGAGCTCTATGGTACTTTTCTACTGATCAGTCTCTTTGGTGGAGGGGGTCTCACCAATCCTGACATTTTGGGTCCATTCTGTGAGCTAGCCAGCAATCCAGTGAGTTATGCAGGGATGTGTGTCTAGCTCAGAAAGCTTGTCAACAATGCCTGAGCGGAGTACTATATCAAATGGCTTGGTCAGGACAAGATATGCGGTTTGCAGTTTTATCCTTGTCTATTGCCTTGACGACCCTCTCAAAGTCTGTGAGGTTAAGAAGGCATGACCTTCCCTTAAAAAAAGCCACATTGGGATGGCTTCAATGTCTGTAGGTTTCCAATATCCTTGTTTATCATTTCCATGATAATTAATTCCACAGTTTTGCATATAGGTTTGTTAGACTGATGGGTCTCTAGTTCCCTGGGTTTGTTGAAGGTTCACCCTTGTGGAGAGGAATGACTGTTGCAGTCCTCCAGTTATTTGAAATGTAGCCTGTTTTGAGGCTTTAGTTGAAGAGTGTCTAAAATAGCTCCATAGAGGTAGTGTTCTTGGCTTTAGGGAGTTCTGACAGCACCTGGCCCCTGCTAACAGTTGTGGGAAGTATGTTGGTGGGATGTCACCTGGTGGAGGTGGGGGGAGTAGGGGGTGAAGTTTGAGCTGAATTTATCAGCCAGTAGATTTGCTATGTCACCCTGATCAGTGAAGGTGGTACCGCTCGCTATTAGTTCTGTACATATACCTTTAAGGTTCCGGACATAGCTGAAGAAGGCCTTGTGATTGTCATAAGCCTGCTGGGCTATCCTGACCTCAAAGTTAAATTGTTGGATTTAATTAGACCTCTTTGTTTCTTGTTTAGTTGTATAAGAGAGCACTTGTCTTTAATGGAGTTGCTCTTCCCAATTTTGGCCATGAGTTTTCTTCTTTTATTATATACCCTGTTTAGGTTAGGTTTCCACAAGTGGGGTTTGTTTTGAGTTCACTTCTGATAGGTACAGCAGCCCTGTATGCAGACATTCACAGGTTTGTATAGGGACTGTGTGAATAATTCGGCATAGGTAGTTATGTTCTTGGGGTTAGAGGTGCCTTGATATTTGACAACGTGTCCCTTAATAGGATGCAGTTTGCCTTAGAATAGTTCCTAACTCTCGGTTTATCTGGGTTGATTTTTCACTCTAAAGGAGACAGCTTTATGATCTGACCTCACTAGTGAGGACATGACCCGAGGGGGGGGGGGGCAGAGCTCTCCCATGTTGGTGAGTACTAGATCCAGTATGCTTGATTCTCTGGTTGGTGTGGGCAATATCTGTCCTGGAGTGTTTGTGTTAATAAAGACCAGGAAGCATTGTTCCTGTGAGTTACAGGCAATGTAAGTTTCCCAGTTTATAGACAGGTAGTTAAGGTCACCCATGAATAGGGTGGTTGATTGGCTGGTGAGTGCCTCTAATAGGTTTAGGTAAGAGTCATGAGGTTCTTGGAGCATAGATGGTGACCTGTAGCTACCCATGATGTGGTGAGGGACCTTATCCATAGTGGCTTGCACATAGATGAACTCCATGGTATTATCATATTAAACCAACCTGGAGGTATATTTGTTACTAACATGGATCAAGACATCTCCACCTTTGGCCCCAATCTCAGTTGTTGTTGGTCTAAATGTGTGGAAGACACTGTAGCCTTGCACTGCTGGAGTATCTTCTATAGCTTTAAACCAAGTTTCTGTCATGGCAAATATGTCTACATTCTCCAGAGTGAGGAGGGCTTGAAGTGTGTGGCGTTTTTTTTTTGGTTTAGGCTCTTAGTGTTGAGCAGTAATACCTTATAGCAGCTTGGACAGTTATTCACTATGTTGGTAGTTTTGCCTTTTTGACACTGCCTAAAAATGGCTCTAAGGAGGTGGAAAATTTTTTGCCAATATCCAAAAGCCGGGGGGGGGGGGGATTGCAGCCCATCCTTGACAAAGCAATGCGGTCTGTTGACCATGCCCTCCATTGCTGTCAGATATTGAAACCTCCTGGAGTAGCACCAGAAACTAAAACAATTATGAAAAATCAATTATTTTATGTGCATACAGTGGTGTCATTCTTGGTGAAGGTAGAATGGTGCTCAACCCAAGCTCATACCTCTCTGTGGCACATATTCTGAGAGATCCATTATATCTCTTTTCATATAGTCCAGTGAGGTACATCTCAGGTAATTTACACTGACATGGACTATGATAGCATTATAGTGGTAGATGGGGTGCAGTGACTTGAGTACTTGCATGATATTGTGGATCCTAGCTCCAGAGAGGCAGCTAACTGTTGTCTTCTCTTTATCTTATCCTGGTGAGTGGGGCATGTGTGTGTTGTACAGTGGAGTCTGCAAGGACAAGACTGTTAGGTAAAGTATATGCTTGCCTTATGGGCTTTGATCTTGGAGGACCATTGGGTGTAGGCTTATGTGATGTGTGGTGTTGCTGTTAGCATGTGTTTTAGTGATTGCTGAAGAGCAGTGTTAAGTGACTTTGGAGGTGTTTGAGATTGAGGAAGGTTTATTTTAAGTACTTCAGCATACGACAATCTGTGTGTGTGTGGTGAGCAGTGTGTGTGAGGGATGTAGTGTGGGTATTCTTTACAGCCTTGTTTGTAAGAGAGATTTTTGCCTCCAGTGAAATTTGGTATTTATATTTCCAGCATACTGTTATTTTTTTTTAACGATTAACTGGTTGTCTGAGAACATGAAACAATTGCTAAATCGTCTTATGATGCTGAAATCTACCAAGCCGCTAGAAAGTGCATACCCATCTTGTAAGGTCCTGTAGTAGTTATGGCTGTTCAGGATTAAGGGGTTTAACAGGGGTCTCCTCGGGTAGTTTCTTTGGTTAAGGGCAAAATGTTATATATTGCTAAGATATGGTAGTACTACTTGATGCACAAGCTAGCTGCTCTAACTTTAATTCTGTGGAGTGTCATGCTGTTTAACAAGTTTCAAACCCAATCCTAACCTTTATAGGTAAATTTTACTGTCTAGGCATTTGCTACTATGCAGGGCACTGATAACCACATCTCAGTGACTGGTAGAGCTGTACATAGTTGCCTCTTTTATAGCAGAACGAGAAAAAAGCTTGAAAACTGACTCATATGCCGTCTTGCCAATAAACATGTACAATTTGAGCTCTGTAGAGTGCTTTCCAACTCAGAGAAACCAGGGAAACACCTTCTGCTACAGGATGGATGATCTGGAGTTTCTTAATGTAAAAGCACAGCAAAAGTAGCTCGCAAGTACAATTTAAACAACAACTACCGAACAACTATGTCCCTAGCTAACTTTTCCTTCTGCAAGGCGATTTGAAGCAGACATAATTAGAAAAGCCAATAAACAGAGAAATCACTATTTGTGCTATAAAATTAAATAAATGCATTAAGAAATGCTCAGAAACAGTATTGATCACAGTATTAAGCAAGTACAAGTAGAGTTAATCAAGGAAATATTCTTATCTTAGCTTGAATGGTCCTGGATGCTATTGAAACACTTGAAAAGCATTGCCAAGCTCCGTATAGTGAGCACAGAGCCTTGCAAACTTGCCTGACTTACAATGGGGGAAAAAAATCTTGAAAACTTATCTCATTTTAGCTTGGATTGTTCTGGATGTATTTGAAACATGTGGTGGTGCAGCGGTAGAGTTCTTGCCTCACAGCAAGAGGTTCTCCCATTCGATTCTCGGTTGGAGCACCTTCTGTGTGGATTCTGCATGTCCTCCATGTGGTCGAGTGGCATTTGAAAGACATGCGTGAATGGGTATGCCTTTGTTGAAGGTTGAACGTCGGGCTAGCACCTTGGCACAATAAAAACCTACTGCCAGTCTTTAATGGACTGGAGTTCCGCTGTGGCGACCCCTAACCAGGAAAAGCCAAAAGAAAAACAACAACAACAAAGTGTTGCTGAGCTCTGCTGAGTCATATGCTTGGATTTATGCATACCAAAGTGGGTATTTATTTTATTTTACATTTTTTTTCAGGGAAAGTCAGATGGGCATGGGCCATTGGCCCATTTTCCACAGAGGCTTGGGGAAAAATGTTCCATTATGAAACATTATTGCAAAAAGAAAAAGTACACTATTTTCACATATGAGCATAGTTGAGATAATTAAACAGTACATTATTTAAGTATAAAAGGTCCAGATAAGAAAGTAATAAGATGTAGCAGAATGTTATTTCAGAAAGTAGTTAACATGAGGAATACATAACATGGGAAAAAATACATGACTGTTTGGCAAATGAGTAACATGAATTCAGAGTAGCCAAACATACAGATGTGTATTACTGTAGTACAGTGTGAATCATAAATTACATAAGGTATTAAATAAATCTTGTCATAGAACTAGTTAAGAAGTCTTGCAGTTAAGTACCAGATGGAGAGAATAGGTGGAAGGGAGGAAGGCGGGTATAAATTGATGGACTTAGAATAGGCTAGAGGAGCATAGCATAGAAGTAAGACAGTTGAACACATATAAGTTCAGCCTGGCTTGGTACGGGAGCAGAGCCAGTGTTGTTTGGGAGTTCTGTAAGTAGTGTTTAAATCTGGAGGTATTGCTTGGGGAATTGAATTCCCAGACTGATATTTGGTTTGAGAATAGGGAATCCCTGTAGCTATTATTGGATTTGGTTACTTTTAGTAGGAGTTTCTTAGTTGATCTTAGGGTATTGAAGTCATTGATGGGTGTAACAATGGAAAACTGCAATGGTAGGATGACGACTTTGGCTCTTAAAGATATTCCCTTGGAAATTAACTGTGTCAAATAGTAGGATTTCCTGACTATAATGGAAAACGTGATGATCAAATGAGAAAGAGTTGTCCACATAAGTACCTAGGAGAATCAATAATACCATGCAAGGTGGGGACAGCTTTATTACCAGACATCACTAAGCTGTTAAATAAATTGAAGCAGGCTACCCTGCCATCCAGAGACATTAACAAGCAAAAGGAAATGCTTTGGGAATGGGTTAATAATATTGATACAGCCATTTTCACCCTGAGAGCTACAAATCTCAAATAGCAAGAAATAAGTAAATCTGAGATGGAATGTCGAAGTTATACTTGCTGGGATTGGAATGTACATTGCAGAATTTACAAATGACAGTCCAAGTTCATTAAGCTTCAGAAAATGCAACAGAAGATGGACTTGAGGTCATCTGTGTAGTATACTAAGGATACCAGATTTTTTTTAGACTTTTTTGCCTTCTTAAAAAGAAAGATGTCTGCAGGTGTTTTTTTAAGTGACAGTTGTTCAAATGTTCTGTACTAGGAGAAGGGAGGGCTCCCTGTTACGCTGTTGTAACTGCAGGTTGTCGAATGCATCTTTGTCGAACTGAAAAGTGAAAAAAGGCAAAATAGCGAAGCCTTTTTGGCATTGTAGTGCGATCTCGGAGTTGGTATATTTAAGTAGGGGGGTGTGGGGGTGTGGAGGGCAAAGCCCCCCACATTATGCAATGTTTTATAGTTTTGTTTTTTTCTTGGAACAGTTATTTTTTTCCCTTGGAAAAAAATCGCTGTTCTGAGGTTTCAAAGTTGTAAGCTTTCACTTATATAGGTTGATTATGTGTCGTTCACTCTTCTGAGCATGCGATTTCATAATATAGACCCGAAGGGAGAGCTTTTGCCCAGATGATGGTAACTCCAGGTGACTACAGTGATAATCAATCCAGGGCAGCTTTCATCACTAGATAATCTAACAGGGACTCCTCAAACAATCAGCTGACCAAGTAGGATAGTACCAGAATATAGAGTGAATGCATTTACTACTATTGTCTAACATCTTTTTTCAAAACATCTTTTTGAATTCACTTGTGACATAGGCAAATTTTTATTCATACAAAGGTAATCAAACTGTATTAACAAATTAACATTAACAAGCTTTATACTTCACCTATTTTGTTATATAGCATATAACCTAAGCAACAATACATAAATTATTCAGTTCCTGACCCCCTTTTTTTAAAGCAAGAAATGTCTTTATTAAACCATCACAACATGAACAGCCATACATTTATATAAATGAAAACAAACCACATGGATACAATCCTAGTTGCAAGCATTTTACATCACAAACCACACTGACACACTCACAGTTGCAAACAATATACATCACTTATTTACCCAATCATTTTCAGTCAAACATTACATAGCTGATTTAAGTCAGGCCTTATTTTAAACCTCATTCCTCCCCTGTATATATATGTGGTTTGCTCCTACCCTTTTCTAAAGATCTCAGTTCCAATTGTTTTATCTCTGTTACTATATTCACTACTTCTGATATAGTTGGTTTAGATTTTGATTTCCATTTTCTGGTAATTACTTTTTTGGCAGCCACCATAATTAGACACAGCAAGGCCTTACCATGTCTAGGTAATTCTGATTAAAGATCGTAGCTTAGAAAAGTCATCACCCTTGTCACACCAATCCTCCAACCCAACATCTTTGACAGTGCATCTCGTAGGGAATCCTTAAAGTTCGCCAACCCACCTCACTCCCAGAAAATATGTTCCCAAGTACTTCTTTCTTCCCTGTCATACCTCCAACATTTGCTGTCAACCGGAGGGAAAATTCTCTGGAGGCTACTTGGGGTATGAAAATATCTATGTAAACATTTCTAAGCAAAAATCCTAAATCTTCTTGATTTTTTTTTGCATATTTGGGAGACGTAAATATATCCTCCCATTGTTTCTTTGTTAATTGCTTATCCCAATACTTTCCAACCTCCTCTGATTTATTCTTATAGTTATCATGCAGTATCTTATGTGTTCTAATAATTATTCCTTTTTAATGGCAGCTTCTGTTCTAGATTCTACTAAAAGCTCTGCCAGTGCTGGTATTTCATTTAGGACCCCCCTATTTCTTTCTTTTTGCATATATTATCATATCAATTCTTAATAGGGAAGGCAATCTCTAACCTGCAGTCCAAATAAATTCTTGGCCTCTTCCCATTCTATTACCTTTCCCTCTCTAATTATTTGCTCCCAATACCTTGGTTCCTTTGCCAGTTTTCTCCAATAAATTCTAGCCCCTCTTGCCTATTGTCTATAGCCTTAATTGCAGTCATCCCTATTGGCAGAATCTCCTTTCTCCATTCCTATGTTGGCTTAGTTCGTAGAAAATTTTCTGCTACTTTATGGATATAATATTCTGTATGATTATTGTTATTCTCCTTAAAAGCCTGCATCTGAAATCCCATTCTCTCCTTGTTTTTTGAGCTACCCACTTGTTCCAACATCACACCTTTCCACTTTGAATTATATTTTTCTGCTTGTGCTATGTATAGGAGGCTTAACTGTGTAGCTCTGAAATACCCCTTCAAATTGAGTAATCCCAATCTGCCCTGTTGTACTGGAAGAATCAACTTATCCCACTTCACACTTGCCGTCTTCCCCTCCCAGATAAAGTCCTTCAGCTCTTTATCAATGGCTATCCACAATTCCTGTCGTTGATAAAAGTGTGCCTGACCTGTGTATAAGACTAAAGGGTCAATAGACATTTTGACTGCTTGTATCTTACTATCCATATAACAAAGCTTCCATTTTCTCAGTTTTTGTATTCTTTTGTTTAGTCCTTTCCCACATATCCTTAACTGCCACACCAGAATCATTTTAATCCATACTTCTAAATACTTCATTTTATCATGTCCCCATAAATATGGATATTGCTGAAACAATTCATGTGTGGGTACATAATTTACCACTATTGTCTTTGTTTTAGCTCCATTAATTTTGTATCCCAAAAAGATTTTAAATTGTTTCAAAATATTCCACAACACTGTAGTGTCTCTTTCCGGTTTTCTCAGGTATAAAATAATATCATTTGCAAATAGAGTCATCCTTGAATTTCTGAGTCCCTTTTTTTCTTTGACAGTGGTTCTAAATATAAAGCAAACAACAAAGGGGAATGGGGACATCGCTGCATGGTTCCTCTGCTCAAGCAGAAATTTTCACAGAGGACTCCACCAACTTTAATTTTTGCCTCTGTTCCCTAATATATCCTCCTAATCAACCTTATAATTTTTTTCAGGAAATGCAAGTGCTTCCAATGCCCTGCTCATAAAGTCCCAGCTTACTCTTTCAAATGCTTTTTCTGCATCAAGACCCATCAACAACAATGGTATCTTCTTACATTCTGCTTCCCTCTGGATCATCAATGTTCTGTTAATGTTCTCAAATGTTTGCCTCCCTTCCACAGAATAACATTGATCCATAGCTATCAATTTTGGCATTACTTTTGTCATTCTTTTAGCTGTTATAGACATGAATGCTTTATAATCATGGTTTAGAGTTGAAATGGGTCTGTATGGAGCTGGGTCTGATGGATCCTTACCCTCTTTAGGTATTACAGCTACCACTGCTTTCTTCCAGGATGTTGGTACTTCTCCTCCTCTTAAAATACTGTTAAACAAAACCTTCCAGATTTTTATCAGTTTTTCACTCCTAGCTTCCCAACTTCCACAGGAATAACATCTATTCCTGGGGACTTTCCCGTGGATTGGCTATACATCACAATTTTTATCTCATCTCCTCCTAACATTTAGTAATTGAGAAAAATAACATACCCAACATACTAGTAATACTTGACTGTATAGTCAGGCACACTGACGTCCCACTCACTAGGCTGAATAAGGAGAAGGTTACTGTTAGCCTGTTGGGTGCCAGGATCCACCACATAACACAAGCACTCAGGTCACTTCAGAACAAGTACAAATATGACTCTGTCATTGTCCATGTTGGCGTGAATGACTTGAGCCGTACCTCCCTGGACTACATGAAAAGAGTCAAGGAAGAGCTCTCTGATCACATCTCCCAGGCCGGTATGACCCTGACCCTGAGTAGCATCCTGTCCTCACCAAGAATGATACCACAGTATAAAGAAAAAATTATAAATTTCAACAATTGGCTAAGTTTCTGGTGTTATTCAAAGGGGATCCAATGTCTGTCTGCCTGGGATGACATGCTTGACAAGACATACTGCTTCACTAGAGATGGCTTGCACCTGTCACCCATAGGCTTTTGAATACTGGCCAAGGCTCTTGCCACCCCCATATTGCCTTTTTTAGGCAAGGCTCAAAAGATAAACCCACCGCCATAAATAGCACAAGTAACAAAAATCTGAGGGTAATACTACTCAATACCAGAAGTCTAAACCTCAAAATGCATGCAGTTGAAGCACTCCCCAGTTTGGAGAAAATCGATATATGTGCAGTAACAGAAACTTGGTTTAAGGCTCCAGACAGCACCCCAGCACTACCAGGCTACAACTCATACCACACATTTCGACCATTGAACCCGGACCGCAATACAAAAGGCGGGGGAATATCCATATTTATCAAGGATACCCACACCTCCAGGTTAGTGGCACAGCACGATGCTTCAGAGATTATCCACGTGCAACTAACAACGGGCAAAACTGTAATTCAAATTGTAGCTTGCTAAAGATCACCCACCATGTCCCAGGACCCCCATTCCACATTTCTGGAAACACTGGTTAACGTAAAGGTCCTACCAAACACCCTAATATTGGGTGATTTCAACTTCCCAAACATTAACTGGGAGAACTACTCAACTACTAACTCCCTTGCCCAACATTTCCTAGAATTTATAAGCTCAAATGCCCCGGAACAACTGGTCAGCACTCCCACCAGAGGTGACAACATATTGGACCTGGTCATCACCAACATGGGCAACCGGTGTTCCACACAGGAGGTCAACCCCTCGCTGGTTAGATCTGACCATAAACAAATCACTTTGGATATCCACATTCTGCCCCCACCCCCGGACAAGGAAACCCCCATGAAAAACTTTTCAAAAGCAAACTTCACGTTACTTAAGACAGAGGTGGAAAGTTTCAAAGCCCCCATGCTAAAGGATAATGCTGCAAAATCCTTTACTAATGCATTCTACGGGCATCTACAAGAATGCATGGATCGTGCTATCCCAAGCAAAACCAAGACTCACTCCTCCAAGAAAAGGAAACCAGTCTGGTGGACCCCTGCCATAAACAAGCTATACAATAGAAGGAGGAAACTAGTACAGAAAAGAGTAAAATCCCAAGAAGGGAAGATATCCCTGATCAGTATCAGCAAGAAACTACGATCCCTCATAATATCGTCCAAGGTGAGCTTTGAAAGAAAACTTGCCAAGGACTCCAAAGATAACCACAAGGCATTCTTTAGCTATGTCAAGAATCTAAGTGGCAATGCTCAGATCTGCTCAAAGTTAGTGCAAAATGGCACAAAATACACTGAACCAACTGATATTGCCAACATTCTGGCAGACAGGTTCAGTGCAAACTTCACCCCCCACCTCTCACCCCCAAAAGGGCCCATAACCATACCAGAAGAATGTAGAGCCCCAGAAATCACAGACACTCAGGTTAAAATAGCCCTCTCCAAAGCCAAAAACACAGCATCAATGGGACCGGATGGTGTCCCAGACTGCGTCCTACACGAGCTCAAAGACAAATTAACCCCTCACCTAAACACACTGTTCAAACTCAGCCTCTCCACAGGCTATGTTCCCATAGAGTGGTGCACAACAACAGTTATTCTGCTCCACAAAGGTGGAGCCACAACAGACCCCAGGAACTATCATCCTATAAGCCTGACTAGCTTGGTCTGCAAGGCTATGGAGCGCATCATCATGGAACTCATTAACAGAGACATTGGGAACCTCCAAACACTGGATCCTACCCAGTTCAGCTTTGTTAAGGGCAGATCATGCCTCCTAAACCTGGTGGACTTCTTTGAGACAGTTACCAAGGCTATAGATGAGGGAAAGGTGGTACACGCAGCCTACCTAGACCTCGCAAAGGCCTTTGACACCATTCCCCATTCTGGTATTATAGACAAGCTCACCAGCCTGAACATAAACCCCTATGTCACAAGATGGGTTGCCAATTGGCTCATGGACAGAACCCACATGGTGAGAGTTGCGGGAGCTAGGTCTGTCTCTAAACCGGTTACAAGGGGAATTCCCCAGGGTTCAGTCCTAGGACCCCTCCTGTTTGGCATATACTTCTCAGAGGTACAGACAAGCACAGGAGGACTATGGCTGACCAAGTTCCCAGATGACTGCAAACTAGGGGCTATAATTGACTCACCGGCTGACACAGATATCCTCCAAAAGGGTCTCACTGAGACTGATACCTGGTGTCAAAATCATGGCCTCAAGCTAAATGCCAAAAAGTGCATAGTTATTCCCTTTGGAAATAAGAAAGTACCCACAAACTACCACATAGGTGTTAGTCCCCTAAATACAGAAAACGTAATAAGGGATCTGGGGACCCAAGTAGATAGTAATCTCCCCTTTGATAATCACATTGCCAAAGTGGTTAGAAAATCCTTCTATGTGGCCCACTTAATTACAAAAGGGTTTGCATCCAGATCAAAAGAGGTCATTGTGCCCCTCTACTCATCACTCATCAGACCCATCATAGAGTACAATGCCCCATTTGAGATGTACCTTACAAGACACCTGCAACAGCTGGAAAGACCACAGAAGCACCTCACCAAGAGGATCACTGGCCTCAAACAGATGCCCTATGCAGCTCAACTGAAGAAACTCCAGCTGTACTCGATTGCATACCGCCTGCTCAGAGATGATCTCTGCCTGACATATAAGACCATGTCCAACTCAGAATTGATGGAAATGTTCCACCTAAAGAAAACCTTATCCCCTCGAGCCACATGCTCTAGGGATCTAAACCTCACCACAACAATAAATATGACATGCTGGAGGGATAGATTCCTGTCCCAGAGACTTCCCATGCTTTGGAACAAGATTCCAATCTACATTAGGCAGAGCTCCTTGCTAGCACTCTTCAGGAGAAACCTTGATGAGTGGATGGGAAACAGAAAGTTTACCCCAGGAATAATTTCAGTGGCTCTGCTGGACAGAGGCACAGGGAACTAATCTAAGGGGGCGGCAAAAGCCAGCACATTCTGGCTAGGCTTATAAATGCATTTGGGCAGATAGCCTAGTACCTACCTATGAACCTTCCTTGTTATAGGCTCCCTAAGATTGGCAAGTGTCCTTTCTACTTTCTGTTGCCTTAGTCGTTGTGCTAAAAGTTTTTGTGCTCCAATGTTATCATCAAAAAACATTTTCTTAACAGCAGTGCATGTTATCAACGTAATCCCTTATTTTCTGTTTAGGATTCTGCATTTGATCCTTTTCCTTGTTCTGTGAGATTTCCCATATTCTGCAATACTTTAACATTTGTCAGTCCCTCTAAATAATGCTTGTTACTTCTTAACCATAGCTCTCTTTCATTTCCACCCTATTTTTAAACTCCACCTTAATTTTATCCCACTACCTAGCTATATTTTCAGAAGAAATGTCTATCTTCTCTAATAGCTCCTCAATAATCTCCACTACCTATTCTTTAAATTCCTCTCTTTTCAACAGATAGGTAGGAAAGTGCCAGTGTCTCATTTTTATTTCACTACCTGTGTTTTTATTTTAGGTGCTGGCACATGATCTGAAATAGTTATTGAGCATGTATCAAGACCTTCAATTAAATACACATGTTCCTGTTAAATGTAAATGCTGTCTAGCCAAGCACATTTTTTATATCTTGGGGAATAATATGTAAATTCACTCCAAACTCCTATTACTATAGTCACTTCTTCCATACCAAATATTTTCATGAATTTCTTCAAAAATCTACCTTCTGGGCCCCCAGGCACATCTTCACTATTGCAAATCACATTCCAGTCCCCACCTATAAGTAATATTCCTAGCTGAAAACTGATTAGTTCTCCCAGAATTTTCTTAAGCTCCATTATAGCAGTTTTAGCTGGAATATAAATACATGTCAGTATAATCCACCTCCCTTGTCATTAGCCCCTTAGCACTCTAAATCTTCCATTATTATAATTTTTACCCAATTCTATCACTATTGGAACTCTTCTTGGAATTAATATAAGTATTCCTCTTTTCTTTTGTCCCAGGTATTCCACTGAATAACCATCCTGAAAACCTTTCTTTATCAAATTCACATGTTCAGTTCTTTATAAGTGTGTCTCCTATAACATAACTACTTGCACTCTACATTTTTAATATAGATCACCACTCTTTCTTTTTTGTATTTATCTGTGAGACAGTTGATATTTAAAGACATTACAGGAAGCATCATTGCATTAAAAAGTTATTATTCCCGCCTTTTATGTATAACAACCTTTTTGTTAAATGTCTTGTTCCAGCTTTTGTTTTACATCCATACACTGTCTGACATGTTGAACTTTTATACAGTTGTTTCTTGTCATATCCATTTGAGCATATGTCACATCTTACAAAACTTTTTGTTTCATTGAAAGCCCTCAAAAAAAACCACACACACCTCCAGTACCCTGCTAAATCCTATTAACTTTGTACTAATACACAAAACTATATATATCTTCAAATACTCAAGTTTTACCCTCCTAATAGGAAGAAAAGTCCCAAACTGACAGCCACACTCAGTGACTTGACTTAACCTAAAAGAAAGGTTAAACATGCTAATACGCATGGTTCAGCCTGTGCTTCTACTAAGTGCTAGTTTGTTTAGTCTTTTCTTTATAGCTCACCTAGCTGGGAAAACCCTGAATTCTTTCAGAGAACATTATGTCCTAGCCAATTTCTCTTCACATTTTTTTTCTTCAACCAGTCACTCTCCACCAGCCTGTAGCCAGTTTATCTTTATGAGATTGTCTTCATGGAGACACAAGAACCAGGCAGCCAGTTTCTCTTTATCAGATTGTTTCCATGGAAACGTGAAGACCAGCTGTAGAATTGTTACTGAGCATACATGTATTTGCTTGAAAAAAAGCCTCATAATATTTAATATTGTCTTTCATTTACTTGCTTACTCTTAAAACTTGTTGCTAAATGAATCTAAGGTCCTTAACTCAGTCATTTCCCCACGCGAGAATGAGAAAAAGCACATTATTTTTTCTTTTGTCATGTTGTTTTAACCAGGCTTTTTCTGATTGCATTGCCTACATTTCTTAAAATGGAAAAAGAAGAAAGAAGGGAGAAAGAAAAAAGCAACAGCTGTTTACAATCTCCATTATACTTAAAAATAACTGAGAAACCTTTACTTTATAGAATGATAAGAAAATCATACACCACAAAAACAGTGCTAGTAAGAAAAAAATATTTACTTACAGTTAACGTTCTTCCTCCTCTTCCCCTCCCCAAAGCATTTTTTGAACACTAATGACCTCAAGTAGGACATATGCTTTAGGGTCCCCCAGAAGTCCAATAAATTCTGAAAAAATCCAATATTTCCAGATTTTTCTTGTTCTGTCATATTTCACACATATAATTATTGCATTGTTATCCCACATTGTTACTAGTTTTATTACTGTTCATCTCCATCTCCAAAATCCTCTCTCTGCTTCATTTCCAATATACTCTGATTTTCTTCTAGTCAACTCTCGTGCTCCCCTCCAACATTGGAAAAAGTTTCATATGGACAGTCTCTCTGTGGTCTTTGTTACCAGAAGAACAACAAGCAGAATGTCTTTATGTTTCACAGCTTACTTGTTGTTGAACAAACTTTTGTATTTCCTCTTTTACATATACTTCATCAAAAAATGATTTTGTCTCTTCAGGGAAGATTACTTTGAAGACAGCTGGGTACAGCAGCTTGAATCTTACATCTGTATCTCAACATTCTCTGAATAGTGGAATGAATTTGCTTCTCTTCTGCCTGGTCTAGAATGAGTAATCATTCTCCACAAACACTCTGCCGTCTCCTACTTTTAGTACTTTGTCCTTCAGCCACAGGAGGTCCAAATAGAGAGATGATAATTCAGCAAGTAAAGGAGAGTATTATTGCTGAAACTGAATTCATCCTCAGGTCTTGGTGAGCACTTTCACGAGGTGAACCCTGTTTTTCACAAAATCTTGCCAAAATGATACTGATATATAGACTGTATTTATATAGTATATATCATGGACAGAAGTAGGTTGAAATTTAAAAAAGAGAGCTGGGTGCACAAAATCCAGGATAGAAAAGTGCCCAATCCTGGTAGGCACACTGGTGCCAGGAATGGAAAAGATGACATTGCAGAATCCTTAAAATATGGAAACATTCCTACAATGGGGCCAGGCCAGGCCCAGGGGGAGGATTGGCCCCCTGTTGTAGAAGAAAGTAGCAGTCCACAAAAATCACAAAAGCTGATAGGCCAAAGAAGATCCCTAAAGATGATAAAGTGGACTATTGAGGATAAGAAAGAAACGATGTATTGTTACTATTATGCAAAAAGCCAAGAATGTCCAGACACAATATATACAAAATGATTAAGAGAGAAATTAGAGGAAAGAAAAATATTTCCACAAGAAAAACTGTCAGAAGCTTCAAATAAAAATGTATATTCATTAATACAACAGATTTGTGAAAAATAGTATATAAAGCAAGAAACTTTTATCTGTTTGGAAAAAGAAGCATCTGAGGAAGTGCAAAAAAGCTAGAGATTTTTGAAAAGTATAACAAAGAAATATGGACATGGGAAAGAAAGAGAGATTTGATATGGTGCAATATTTATGGAAAGGAGAAAGCTAAATTAATCAATATAAAGAAGGCAGCCTCAAAGATATTCAAAGAGAAATACAGGCAAAGGCATCCAGATGTAGAAAAATTCACAAGAAAAAATAATACCACAAAGATGGAATGTAGAAAGGAAGATTAGTAAAGTAGAAGTTAAAAAAATAGAAGTTAAAGTTATGGAGTGCCTGTGAAGTGAAGGATTTGGTGCAGAAGGTCTAGCACAGGTTATATCACAGTATGATGAAGTGAGTCCCCAAAGTAAAGAGAAGCAGGAAGATCAGGAAACATCTGAAGAAGAAATATGGACATGGGAAAGAAAAAGAGATTTAATATGGTGTAATATTCATGTAAAAGAGAAAGCAAAACTAACAAATACAAAAAGAACAGCACCAAAGTTATTTGAAGAGAAATACAGGCAAAGAAATCTGGACATGGAAAACTTTACAATACAAAAAATAAGAAGACAAAGAGGAAAAGTAGAAAAGGAGATTAGTAATGGAGAAGTTAAAGAAATAGAAACTGAGGTTATGGAGTACCTGTCAAGTGAAGGATTCAGTGCAGAAAATCTAATTCAGAAAGCATTACAACAAGATAGAGTAATGGATATACAAATTAAGGGGGGGGAACAGTGGAACAGGAAGCAATTGGTCAGTTGCCATATGAAGATATTTTGAAGCCTTCCACAGGAAACCAGTATAAATGTTCACTTGAAACTAGACAGAAAGGGAAGGAACAGGAAACTGTGGAAACTCTGATGCAGTCAATGTTGAGGAGTGATAGGTCAGTGAGTTCCCATATGACACAGCAATGGATGAAACTGAAGAGAATGTGCCACAAGAAGATGCTATAGAACTTTCTATAGAATGCCTACAGGAAATGGAAAACAAAAAATGTGCCATCAGTTTAGAAGAAAATGAACTAAGAGAAGAATTGCTTGATTTAATAGACAGATAAACATATTAAGATCAATGAAAGAAATAGACTGCAGAAGGTCAATAAAACTCCAAAGTCAGAAGTTTGATAAAACAAATGAACACAGTAATTAGGACTATCCATATAGATCAATGCGATATAACACAAGTAAACAAATTATATTACTGTGCAGGTAAATTAATAACTGGTAAAGTTCTACCACAAGAACACAGGATAGTGAGGGAAAGGAATGGGAGAAATTGAAAACAATCATGGAAGTATCAAATAGAGAAAACTATAAAGCAGTTAAGACAAGAAGTGTCACTGTTAGAAGAATATAGAAGAGGGAACAGATCAACAAAAATACTAAGAAAGATAGACATGATAAAAGCAATGTGCAGTATTAGAACAGACCAGGATCTATCTTGCACTATCACAAATAACAAACTAAATATCTCAGCACAGGCAGAAAAACTTAGAAGATACACAGATAAATATAAAGGAAAAGTACAAAATAAGCAATTTATTGATGACCCAAAAAAAGTTTTATAGAAAACTGAGAAACAAGGTAAAAGGAATTGAAAGATTGCCGGAAAAAAAAGAAGAAATAGATACATTTTGGAGAAATATCTATGAAGATCCTGTGGAACATAACAAAGATGCTAAATGGATAGAAGAAGTAAAAAAAAGAATAAGAAGTTTAAAGGTACAGGATATGAAATGGAATGAAGCAACAGCCAGAGAGATTAAACAAAGTTAAGAAAAGCCTCTAATTGGAAAACCACAGGCCCAGATGCAGTACCTAACTTTTGGTTAAAAGTAATAACATCTTTGCATGAAGATTTAGCCATAAGTTATTTGAGAGCCCACATTCGGTCTCTCAGTAGTCATCTTGTGATTATTGCTTCTGTTTTCTCCTGGTGAGAGAAGGGGTGCAGTTACATTATTTCCTGGAGACTGCTGATCACCAGAAAGCTTAATAACTGCTTTATCGGTAACAGTTTGGAATCTGTGTTTATATTCTGATCCCGGTGAGAGTAAGAGCAGAGTGTATTAATTCCTGACTCTTTCTGGTTGGAGTTCCTGTGACTAGCACTTGCTCTAAAACCTGCTGGAAAGCACTAGGAAGCCTTAAACTGATAGAAGCACTTAACTCTCCTTGTTAATAATGAGAAATTAATTGCAGGCACTAAACAGCCTATAATTGCAAAGTACCTTGCCAAGGTAAGGAAAATAAAAAAAGCACATAACCAGGCATGTCCAAGGGTCAGCTTCCAATGATTTCTCCTGTCCACCTGGTGAATCTGAGCATACTGGGACAATGCAGCAATTGCATCATGTACACAGACAACACTTTCCTCCTACTGCCCAACACTACAACCTGCGAGAGATGCACTTACATAGCCAAACTGGAAGCAATGCTCTCTCCAGCCAAGATTGTGCTAGACAATCAAGAGGAGAAGGTTAACACCCACACTACACCTCAAGCAACACATAGCCCTTCAAAACGCTCACCACCAACACCCACACCTAGCAACATTAAACACACATATGTGGCGGCTCTTAACATTAACCTGCCCAAGCAACAGGGACCTCCGAAGCTGAAACACAAACAAGCATCAATCACAACCAAATTATCAAATAGCTCACAACACCAGTGTGCCACCCAACAACAGCCCCTAAGGCAAGACAAAATACCCAACACTTTAGTCATAGCTGACTCTGTAGTCAGGCACACTGATGTCCCACTCACCAGGCTGAACAAGGAGAAAATTACAGTCAGCTGCCTGTCGGGTGCCAGGATCCACCACATAATGCATGCACTCAAGTCACTCCACAAGTACAAATACAACTCTATCATTGTCCATGTTGGAGTGAATGACTTGAGACGTACCTCCCTGGACTACATGAAAAGAGACATGGAAGAGCTCTTGGATCATGTGACCCAGGCAGGTGTGACCCTAGCCCCGAGTAGCATCCTGCCTTCGCCCAGAATGATACCACAGTCTAAGGACAAAATGATTGACTTCAATAATTGGCTAAGCTTCTGGTGTCATTCAAAGGGGATCCAGTATCTGTCTGCCTGGGACGACATGATCGACAAACCACGATGCTTTGCCAGAGATGGTCTGCACCTGTCACCCCTGTGATTCAGGTTACTGGCTAAGGCTCTTGCCACCCCTATAATGCCTTTTTAGGCAAAGCTCAAAGGGCAAAACCACCACTGTAACAGATACAAGTATGCAAGATCTTAAGGTAATGCTACTCAATGCTAGAAGTCTAAACCTCAAAATGCACTCCCTCGAAGCACTCCTAAAAATGGAGAACATCGATATCTGTGCAGTAACTTAGACCTGGTTTAAGGCTCCAGAGAGCACTCCTGCAATACCAGGCTACAACTCATACCGCACGTTTTGGCCACCAAACCAGGACAGAAACACTAAAGGTGGAGGAGTGTCCATATTCACCAAGGATATTCACAACTCCAGGCTAGTTGCCCAACACAATGCATCCAAAATTCTCCAGGTGCAACTAACACTAGGTAAGACTGCAATTCAAATTGCAGCTAGCTACAGATCACCCAACATGCCCCAAGATTCTCACTACACCTTTCTAAACATACTGAAAAATATTAAGATACAACCAAACACCCTAATACTGGGTGACTTCAGCTACCCTGCCATTAACTGGGAAAACTACTCGTGTACCAACACCTTTGCCCAACGGTTCTTGGAATTCATAAATTCTAACGCCCTGGATCAACTAATCCATAGTCCCACCAAGGGCTCCAATATCCTGGACCTGGTCATTACCAACATGGGAAATCGATGTTCCACACCAGTGGTCACCCCCTCGTTGGTTAGGTCTGACCATAAGCTAATCACCTTTGGCATCCATATCCAATCCCCGCCCCAGTAAGAAAACATCCATACAAAACTTCTCCAAGGCCAACTTCATGCTACTTAAGTCAGAAGTGACAAACTTCATGACACCTATGCAGACGGTAACTGAAAGTTCAACTGCCAAATCCTACACTAAAGCACTGTACGAGCACATCCACTTGTGCATGAATCATGCCATCCCAAATAGAACCAAGATGCTCCCCTCCAAAAAAAGGAAGCCAATCTGGTGGTCCCCTCTTATAATCAAACTATACAACAGAAGGAAGAAACTGTTGCAGGAAAGAGAAAAATCCCAGGATGCAAAAAAACTCCCTTACCAGCCTCAGTAAGAAGCTGAGATCCCTCATAAAATCCTCCAAAGCTAGCAGATAATGTACAACACAACAAACCCAGTCTCACATAAACCAACCACAACTGCAAACCAAACACATAGTAACACAAAGACATACTCGGAGGCTCTAATAAAAAACTTACCAAAACAACAGAGGCTCCCGAAGCAGACATCCAAGAAAACACCACCTCAAAACTCTGCACAAGCAACACATAGTACACAATGTCAGTGTGCCAAACAATCACAGCCCTTAAGGTGAAACACCATGCCTGTTACACTAGTAATAGGTGACTCTATAGTCAGACACTCTGATTTCCCGCTTACCAGGCTGAACAAAGAGAGGGTAACGGTGAGCTGCCTGTCGGGAGCTAGGATCCGCCACATAACACAAGCACTCAGGTCACTCCAAAGCAAGTACAAATATGACTTCGTCATTGTCCATGCCGGCGTGAATGACCTGAGACGTACTTCCTTGGACTACATGAAAAGAGACATAGAGGAGCTCTCTGATTATGTAGCCCAGGCCGGTATGACCCTGACCCTGAGCAGCATCTTGCCCTCACCAAGAATGATGCCACAATACAAAGACAAGATGATCAGCTTTAATAATTGGCTCAATTACTGGTGTCATTCTAGGGGGATCCAATGTCTGTCTGCTTGGGATGACATGCTGGACAAGCCACACTGCTTCACAAGGGACGGCTTGCACCTGTCACCACTGGGCTTCCGGATATTGGCTAAGGCTCTTGCCACCCTCATAGTGCCTGTTTTAGGCAAGGCTCAAAAGACAAACCCACCACCTTAGAAAACAATAAAGGAAAAAAACTAAGGGTAATGCTGCTCAACGCCAGAAGTCTAAACCTCAAGATGCAGGCTCTCAAAGCACTCCTCAGTATGGAGAGCATCGATGTCTGTGCAGTAACTGAAACCTGGTTCAAGGCTCCTGAGAGCTCCACAGCCCTACCAGGTTATACCTTGTATCATGCATTTCGGCCCCAAAACCTGGGCAAACCACAAAAGGAGGGGGAGTGTCCATATTCATTAAAGACACCCACACCTCCAGGTTAGTGGCAACGCACAAAGCATCGGAGACCATCCATGTGCAACTAACCGTAGGCAAAATTGCTATACAACTTGTAGCATGCTACAGACCACCCTCGCAATCTCAGGAACTCCATTCAGCCTTCCTGAAGACACTGGAGGATATGAATGTCTCACCAAATACCATCATATTGGGAGACTTCAACTACCCAAACATAGACTGTGTGCATTACTCAAGCCCCAACACCCTAGCCCAAAGGTTCCTGGAATTCATCAACTCAAATGCGATGGAACAACTAGTCACCTCCCCCACAAGGGGAAATAATATACTTGACCTGATCATCACAAACATGGGGACAAAATGCTCAACACCGGAAGTATACCCCTCACTAGTGAGATCAGACCATAAACTAATAACCCTAGATATTCATATCCCACCTCCACCCCCAGCACAAAAGACCACAGTGAGAAACTTCTCAAAAGCCGACTTTACATTCCTTAGGACTGAAATGGTATCCTTCAAGCCCCCTGGGCCAGTGGAAACCACATCCCATGCTGAATCCTTCACAAATGCTTTCTACGGGCATCTCCAAGAATGCATGGATCATGCAATCCCAAATAAAACAAGACCCTTTCCACCAAAGGCAGGCATCCTATCTGGTGGACCCCAGCCATAAACAAACTTTACAACAAGAGAAGGAAGCTACTGCAAGACAGAGCAAACTCCCATAAAGGGAAGGCATACCTGATCAGCACTAGCAAAAAACTACGTTCGCTAATAAAATCATCAAAGGCCAACTTCGAGAGAAAAATTGCTAAGGACACTAAAGATAATCACAAGGCCTTCTTCAGTTATGTTAGAAACCTGGGTGGAAACCCTCAGATATGTGCAGAGTTAGTTCATAACGGTAAAAAATACACTGAACCCACAGATATTGCCAACATACTGGCAGACAGGTTCAGTGCAAATTTCTCCCCTCCCTCTCCCCCAAAAGATGAAATAAATATCTCAGCTGAATGCAACCTCCCTGAAATCTCAGATGTCCAGGTGAGAGCTGCCCTCAGCAAAGCTAAAAATACGGCATCCATGGGACCTGACGGTGTCCTGGGTTGCGTGCTACGTGAACTCCTAGAGGAGCTAAACCCGCACATAAGAACGCTGTTTAATCTTAGCCTTGCTACAGGATACATCCCTGAACACTGGCGTACAGCTACAGTGGTCCCACTCCACAAAGGTGGCACCTCTACAGACCCTGGAAACTACCGCTCCATAAGCCTTGACCAGCCTGGTCAGCAAAGCTATGGAAAGGATCATTATGGAACTCATAAACAAAGACATCGGGGACCTACAGACAATTGACCCTACCCAGTTCAGCTTTGTAAAAGGCAGATCCTGTCTTTTAAACCTGGTGGACTTTTTTGAAACAGTCACTGCAGCCATCGATGAAGGCAAAGCAGTTCATACAGCCTACCTGGATCTGGCAAAAGCCTTCGACACAATACCCCACTCAGGCATCATTGACAAGCTCAACAGCTTAAAAGTAAACCCATTTGTCACAAGATGGGTTGCAAACTGGCTAAAGGACAGAACCCACAAAGTCAGAATAGCTGGAGCTATGTCAGACTCTAAGCCAGCCACAAGTGGAGTCCCACAGGGCTCTGTCTTGGGACCCCTCTTGTTCGGCATTTATTTCTCAGATGTGCAGGCAAACATAGGGGGGTTGTGGCTGACAAAGTTCACAGACGACTGCAAACTAGGCGCCATAGTCAACACACCAGCTGACACATGCATCCTCCAGAAGGGCCTCACAGAAACAGACGACTGGTGCCAGAGTCATGGCCTTAAACTAAATGCCAAAAAATGTATAGTCATCCCCTTTGGAAAAAACAAAGTACCCACAAATTACCACATAGGTGGTAATCCATTAAGTACAGAAAAAGTAATCAGAGACCTGGGGACCCAAGTTGACAGTGACCTCTCATTTGACACCCATGTCGCCAAAGTGGTTAGAAAGACCTTCTACCTTGCCCACCTTATCATGAAGGGATTCACATCCAGATCAAAGGATGTCATTGTACCCTTATATTCCTCCCTTATCAGGCCTATGATTGAGTACAATGCCCCATTTGGTATGTACCTCACCCGGCACCTGCAGCAGCTGGAGAGACCCCAAAGGTACCTTACCAAGAGGATCAAGGGTCTCCAGCATATGTCATATGCAGCCAGACTGAAAAAGCTCCAGCTCTATTCAGTAGCATACTGCCTGCTCAGAGGTGATCTGTGCCTTACGTACAAGGCCATGTCCAATTCAGAATTAATGGACATGCTCCACCTCAAAAAATCCAAATCCATCAGAGCCACGAGAGCTAAAGATCTAAACCTCAGCCCAAATATGAATAGAACATGCTGGAGGGACAGATTCATAACCCAGAGGCTTCCCGCACTCTGGAACAGGATACCTGTCCATGCTAGGCAGAGCCCCTCACTGACTCTCTTCAAGAGAAATCTGGACGAATGGATGGGTGATCGTAGATTTACCCCGGGGGTCATCTCTGTGTCATTACTAGATAGAGGCACAGTAAACTAAATTTAATTTAAATTGTACACTTTTGTATCATTACATGGGGTGGTGAAAGCCACATACACTTTGGCTAGGCTTATAAATGCCCTAGGGCAGATAGCCTAGTACTATACTATGAAACTATGAAACAAAAATAAAATTGCCAAAGATTCCAAAGACAACCACAAGGAATTCTATGGCTATGTCAAGAATCTAAATAGAAATTCTCAGATCTGCTCTGAGCTACAACAGAATGGCATTAAATATACAGATCCCAAGGACATTGCCAATATCCTGGCAGATCGATTCAGTGCCAACTTCACTCCCCTCTCACCCCATAAAGTGCCCATCTCAATACCGAAAGATTGCCAAATTCCAGTAATCACAGCCACACAGGTATAAACCGCACTCTCCAAAGCTAAGACTACAGCATCCATGGGACCAGATGACATCCCGGGCTGTGTACTACATGAACTACAAAATGAACTGGCACCTCACCGAAGTGTCATGTTTAATCATAGCCTCACCTCAGGCTTCATGCCCACTAAGTGGCGCACAACTACAGGTATCCCACTCCACAAGGGGGGATACACTCCTGGGAACTACCATCCCATCAGTCTGATAAGCCTGATCTGCAAGGCCATGGAACGTATTATCATGGAACTTATAAACAAAGACATTGGCAACCCCACCCAGTTTGGGTTCGTGAAGGGCCGATTGTGTCTCCTGAACCTGATTGACTTCTTCAAGTCAGTCTCCAGAGCCGTGGACAAGGGTAAGGCGGTCCACACAGCCTTTCTGGACCTCACCAAGGCCTACAACACATCCCCCACTCTGGAATCATAGATAAACTTACTAAGCTGGGCATAAATCCCTACGTCACTTGATGGGTTGCCAACTGGCTTACTGGCACAACCCACACTGTAAAAGTAGCCGACTCCAAATCCAGCTCCAGACAAGTGACAAGTGGATTACCTCAGGGTTCAGTCCTGGGACCGCTCTTGTTTGGCATCTACTTCTCTGAAGTACAGGCCAACACTAAGGGACTCTGGCTTACAAAGTTCACAAATTACTGCAAACCGGGAGACATTATTGAATCCTCAAATGATGTGGATATTCTACAAAAGGGCCTTACAGAAACAGATGCTTGGTGCCAGAGCCATGGACTCAAGCTCAATGCCAAAAAGTATATAGTTATCCCCTTTGGGATAAACCATGTACCCATGAATTACCACATAGGTGGCAGTACATTAAACACCGAAAGTGTGATAAGAGACTTAGGAACACAGGAGGACAGTGGTCTCACCTTCAATAACATCGCCACAACAGTCAGGAAATCGTTCTATGTGGCACACCTCATCACTAAGGGCTTTTCTTTCAGAAAAAAGGAGGTCATTGCCCCACTGTACTCATCCCTCATTAGACCCATCATAGAGTACAACACCCCATTTGGTATGTACCTCACAAGACATCTGCAACAACTGGAAAGGCCACAGAAACACCTCACTAAAAGAATCACAGGCCTAAAGCAGATGCCCTATGCTGAGCGACTAAAAAAACTACAGCTATATTCTGTCGCATATCGTCTACTCAGAGGTGTTGGACATGCTACACATAAAGAAATCCCAATCCATCAGAGTCACATGCTTCAGGGACCTAAACCTTGATATCACAATAAACAAAACATGCTGGGGGGATAGGTTCCTGACCCTTACTCTGGAATAGACTGCCCATACATGTCAAGTAGAGTGCCTCCTTGGCACTCTTCAAAAAGAACCTTGACGACTGGATGGGAGATAGGAAATTTATGCCGCGGATCATGTCAGTCGCCCTGCTAGACAGGGGTTCAGGGAATTAAATACTGTGTGATGAAATAGCCAGAGAATTGTTATGGCTAGGCTTGTACAGGCCCTAAGGCTGATAGCCTAGTACCAACCTATGAACCTATGAGTAAGAACTATTTATATGCACACCCTGAACAGACACCAACCTGGCTAACAACAGGAATAACAATGCTCCTACTTAGGAGTGCATCTGCAAGCTACCCTAAAAATTATAGACCAGTAATTTGCCTTCCGACGATGTATAAACTATACATGGGAATTGATGCCAACAGAGTTTATAGTCATTTAGAAGAAAACTCAATTATGGCAGTAGAACAAAAGAGCAATAAAAGAAAGTCATATGGGGCAAAGGATCATTTGTTGTTAAATAAAGTCATAGTGGAGAACTGTAAAAAGGGGAAGAATCTAAGTATGGCATGGATTGGCTACAAAAAAGCATTTGATAGTATCCCACATTCATGGATAAAAGAGTGCTTAAAAATGTAAAAGATATGCCCTACACTGATTGACTACATTACAGTGACCCTGAAACAGTGACAGACCACTTTGCAATTAAGCCACAATAAAGGACAAATTATTATCCCAGCGATAAAAATTCAAAGGGGGATATTCCAGGGTGACTCTGTCACCACTGCTATTTTGCCTTGCCCTTAACCCATTAAGCTGTCTACTTAACAGCTTAGGCCATAGCTACAATTTGGCTCCTAGAAACCAACAAAGTGGAAAGACTTCTCATCTTCTCTTTGTCGATTTAAAACTGTATAGCTCATCAGGTGAGGAACTGAGAGCACAACTGCAAGTTGTCAAAACTTTTTCAGATGATATAAGATTGTTATTTGGTCTTGATAAATGTGTAAAAGCAACCTTTAAATCAGGAAAACTGCAACACCAGGAAAACATCAGTTTGAGTCAAGAATGTAATATAAAAGAACTTGAGCAAGAAGGAGTTTATAAGTTTTTGGGAACTGATAAGGATCAACAATAAAACATGAACAATTACAAATAAAACTTAGTAAGGAATACTTTAGAAGACTTAAATTAATCCTAAAAACAGCACTGACATCTGGGAACAAAATCCAAGCTATAAACCAATTTGCTCTTCCTGTCCTAACTTACAGTTTTGGAATGGCTGACTGGCCTCAAAACATGTTGGATAGATTAGACAGGAAAACAAGAAGGATGCTTCATGCTCACCAAATGATTTATAAAAATCACTGCATACCAAGATTATATATTCCCCGTTCCGAAGAGAGATGGTCCTCCTTGAAATTGATTTCATGTATAGATCTGCAATCGTGAGACTCCACTCATATCTGCCGACCTCACAAGACCCAAATGTAGTGAAAGTTTTGAAACATGAAGAGAATAAATCTAAGATGACTTATCTGTTTAAGCTATCAGAAGCATATATCAAGCAGTAATGAAAATCAAACCAGAAATAGATAACCATCAGGCAGCAACTGAATGTGCCAAAAATCAAAAGAAATAATATAAGGTGAAGGACCATATGAGAAGGCAAGAAATGTGGAAAATCCATAAATATAGTTGCAAGTATAGAAAACTTCTGGAAGAACTTCATGTTGATCAGGAACAAATGCAGGAATGGTTAAGGAGAGGCAAACTCAAACCAAGAGATGAAAGGTTAATATTGGCAGCCCAAGTTAGAGGGCTGTGTACACCTTGGTTTACAAAAGTACATTGAACATGAGGGAGAAACAGACAAATGTAGGTATTGTAAAACCAAATTGGAAACAGTTGCACACCTCATTGCTGTTTGTGACCTACTAATGGCAGAAGGACTGTATACTGAAAGGCATAATAATGTGGCAAGAATGTTGCACTGGGGATTGTGCAAACACTTTGGTACTGAAGTGGCTGAAAAACACTGGAAACATGAACCACAAAGCATGACAGAAAATGATGAAGTTTACATGACATGGGATCAACCATTACCAACAGTTCAAGAGATAGATGCTAGAAAACTAGATATAGTGGTCCATGAAAAGAAGGCAAAAGTAGCATTGATCATTGGAATTGCCACACCCAGTGACTTTAGTGTCTTGTGTACACAGAGACACAAAGTCATAAAATATCAGGATTTGCAGGCAGAAACAAGAGCAATGTGGAAGAAAGATACCCAGAAAGTTCCAGTAGTAGTAGGAGCAATGGGTCTTATAAAAAGAATCTACAGTCATGTTTCGATATGTTACCAGTTCGTGTAACTCCATAAGAATTGCAGGAGGAGTCATTACTGAGCACATTTCAGGTGCTGCGAAGAGCACTTCTGCCTGACATCAAAGATTGAAACAATACTAGTTTCATGAACTTTAATCATACTTTGACTTAGGCATGGGGTCTATTCCCATCATGGTATTAGAAACCCAAATGATTTGAATAAATTAAAAAACTGGTAAGGTTGCATCTACTATTAAAGGTCTAGGTTGCTTTCTCATAGCCAGGTTTGAAGCATACACACAATGTGCCCTTTAAACTAACAACTCCTGCATTGAAATACCAGTCAATTTGCTTATTTGTGCTTTCATAAAATTAATGCAGTCTGTTCCTTCCAGCTTCTCTGGTATAGCTGAAAATCTCAGGTTTTCCCTATGTACTCTGTCCTCTAATTCTATTATTTTTTGAAACATTTCTTCCTGAGCAGTTTCATATTCAGCCAGCCTTTTCTTCATTTTGACCTCTGATTTTCTCAGCTTTATCACCTCATCTGCATATTTGTTTAAAGCTTTTTCCATTCTTTCCAGACTTTTGTTGTTTGTGTTGATATAGTCCATCAGTGTTTCATTTATTTTAACCAGGTCTGTGTGCAGTTGTCTTATATCTTCCTGTAGGTTACTGGAATTCATGTCTTGAGGTTGCATTGTGTTTTGCTGAACAGCTGCAGAGCTTTCCCCAGTCAGTGTTTTTTCATCACTTTTTATAGCTGATTCTTTTTCCAGGTCCTCTGTAATTCTTTTTTCCTGGCATCCAGGCATTACACTTACTAGCCAGTTACTGAAATTTACCCATAAACACAAGTCTACTGGTCTTCTCTGATGAGTTTCTGTTTTCACACTGGGAGAGCTAGAAATAAGCTGTTACTCAATGTGCAGCCATCTTGGAAGCCGCACATCATGCACTTCCTTGTTGTTTAAAATCATCTTCCCTTACTTGTTGCAATTTGTGTACTGCAAAATAAATAAACAAACAGAACAAAATATGGTGCCAGCATTGTGATAATATGCATGTGTAAACTGAAAGTACAAGTACAGTGGTAGCATGCAATCATGTATCCTGCATGTTTAGACTATGAGGCCTTCAGGCCCTTTCGAAGTAAACCACTTAGCTAAACTGTAGTGATTCCATGTTGTCTTTTTTTTTTATTTTTATTTTTTTTGTTGCTTCCTCATCCAGGATTTTGACTGATAGCTCCCCTACCTTCAGCCCAATTGGGTCATTTGTTCCCATGGAATAATGGTAGCAAGGTATTCTCAGGCTAGCCAAGAGTATTACACCTCATTCATTCCTGCTCAGGAACTCCATTAAGCCTTTCACTCCCTGGCAGGGGTCAGTGTCAGAGAGTGAGACAGATTGTTGGTCCTTGGAGTGGTCTACTCTCTTCCATTGGAAGAACCACCTCCCATCTTGATGGTTCTTGCAAGCCCACGGTCATTGCTTTCCAAAGAGAACTATGCCTCTGTATGCCAGTCTCCCCTTGGCTGTGTAGGAGAAATGCATTATGGCACTGCAGATTCAGCTATCTTGGAACTCTACTAGGTGAACACCTAGTGCTCCCGCTGAGTTGCTCATGTAGCAAGCTATCTCCCTCCGCCGAGGATGGGTGATACAGAAGCAGCCACTTGCTCCTATCCTCCTAGGTTAGTTTCCAAAGGTGCTTCAGCCATGAAATGAAGTTGGGTAGCTTCTAATGATTCCATGTTCTGACATTCAGTCCAGAAACCACTCACTCCCATCCTCACTAGGGGTTACTCATTTGGCATGGCAGATCCATCTCCCTCTCCTGAGGATGGGTGAGGCAGCAGCAACCACTCACTACCATCCTCCTATGTCAATTTCCAAAGCTGTTTCATCCACTAAACAAACTTGGGTAGCCTGCCAGTGATTCCATGTTCTGACCTGACCTGATACAGTCCAGCCAAGTACCTGAATAGAGAAATTAAAGCCATGCATTTTTTGTAGTATCATGATCAGCACTGTCAGTTACTATTAATACCAAAATGGACTACATAAACCATACTTCTGCTCACTTTTCATAAGAAGTAAGTTACATTTCTCTTAAAACTATGGAGATGACAGTGGACTTTAGGAGTGGTACTACAGTATTATCCCCTCCCCTTTATATTTAATACTGTTGTGTAAGTTGTATAATCCTTCAAGTTTTTGGGATCTATAATCTCCCGGAACTTGAAGTGGGAGACCAGTGTAGGGTCCATCATAAAAAAGGCACAACAGCGAAGGAAGTTCAACCTCCCACAGGAACTGTTGATTCAGTTCTATACAGCAGTCACTGAGTCTGTTCACAGCTCATCCATAACAGTGTGGTTTGGATCTCTGTCTAATCATGACAAAAATAGGTTACATCGAATAGTCAGGTCTGCCAAAAATATCATTGGTGCTAGCTTGCCCTCTTTACAGGACCCGTACGATTCCAGAGTCATTAAAAGGGCAGGGAAAATCATCACCAACCCTTCACATTCAGGCCATCTTTTTGAACTATTACAATCAGCCAGATGTTTTACGCAACAAAACAACAGATATAAGAACAGTTTTTTTTCCACAGGCCATTAAGTTCATTGTTAATACTTGTTTCTTTCAGAGTTTATTTCAGTATTTCTTGTACTGAGTTGCACTTTACACATTGTATGTATGTGTATATATGTTTATTTGAGTATTTCTTGCACTGAGTTGCACTTTACACATTGTATGTATGTATATATATATATATATATATATATATATATATATATATATATATATTTGTATATGTATATTTATATTTACTTTTTTGTCTTGTTCTTAATAGTTGCATGTATGTTGTTTGTCATGTTTTTAATGGCTGTATGTATGTCATTTATGTAATTCATACTTGGAGAGTCACTGAAACTGGAGTCAAATTCCTTGTGGCCAATTAATAAATGTGATTCTGATGTGATTCTGATTTCACCAGTCTGAACTACAGGGATGTGGTCACATGACCAGCCTTTTATAAAGGATTCTAAAAGCTTCCAAGTAATAGATAAGAATTTACAAAATCTGATATGCATCTCTTGTTGTTATAAATATGATTTACCAGAGCAATTTGCCAATGAGTCTGTACAGAGCTCTCGCACTTGCTGAAATTAAATGAACCAGGTAGAGTTTGAATAATATAAACATGGAAACCTTTTAAGTTGCAGTTATATGACTGTTGTCTCCAGTAGCAGAGTTAATTGTAAGCGTGTTAATTACTAAGGACATATTCTAAAGATTCTGCATCACTGTTTGTAATATTCTGTATTAGAGGAGTTTCAAGTGGAGCAACTAAGTTTTTCTGAAATAAAGCCGTAAAGTCATTAGTAGTCTGTGCATCATTGCTTATTGAAGCCCTATTATTCTTCAAAACAGAAAGTTTTAAAGAAGAATCACCTTATGCATGCACATTGATATAATTATGAGAAAGTCATTTTCAGTCTTTTGACTAATGTTTTCCAAATGTTCTTTTACCTCACTGCCAAGCTTTTTAATGATTAATTATAACGCATCTTGATTTTATGAATCATCAATGCAAAGCTGTATCAAAAATATGTGAATTTAACAAAGGATACTTCTACGTTACATATACACACATGAACACACACTGCTGGCAATCCAGTTAATATTTTATGGTTGGTATCTGTGGCATTACCAGACTGCTTTTAACTTTAAGGCACTCTAATGGATCTTTTACCAAAGTTCTTACTCAATGGTTAATTTATAGATTTCACCAACTGTTATTATCAGCTTGCAATAATTTCCTTGAGTTGTTCATTTGGCCTTCTTCATCTGATATTTTGCTCTCTTGTGTGCCCCTTTGTTTTCTTGTACAAGCTATATCCATTTTATTGTAATTTTGTTTTCTCTTCCCATAGTAGCTATTTGCCATCAACTGTGCCCAAGATCCCCTCTTTGATCATCTGCTCCACCTTTTACGACACCTGTCCATATTCATTCCTCCAACCAGGGGTCCCTTTCCCTACTTACGTGGTGGAATGCTTAGTGTAAGCAGTTAAGAGAAATGTGAGAGAGGATAAAAAGAAGTTTAATATAAAACATCTGTGGGTATCACTGTAAACTGTACAGTATAGCAATGCTTTGGACTGCATGTTCAAAAGTGGCAGAACTGTACCGTTGATTGGTAATTTTTAATTCAGTCTTAACTTTTGTTATTCTTATAAACGGTGTGTGTGTGTGTGTGTGTGTGTGTGTGTGTGTGTGTGTGTATACGCACGCACACACATACAGACATATGCATATACATATTACATCCATCAAAAATACCAGAACAAACAACAGTTTAATGAACGCACAATGAAGAAAACTGTCGTAAACCTGAGATTAAATATAACAAGTTATGCAAGCTAATGTGAATTAGTCTTATGTAGTCAAATGTCAAGAGTAGTATTTTCTGGCAAATTTATAGCATTTGTTTAAGAAGAGTTTTCCATCCCAGCATCAGAAAAAAAGGCCATAGTGTTTTTCCTCATATTAGGGTAGCCCATCATAAGAAGAAGAAATCAGCATTAATACAGAAAAATGGTTTGATGTGATTAAATTATTGTTCTGCCTTTATGACTACAAATGCAAGTACTGCTGTTCCTATAAAACATACAAATACCCATGGATACATTAGTGTGTGTGCTAAAACAGAAGCACAGAGAATTTGTAGAGTTGCTTATTTCTTTTAATGCAGCCTTTCATAGATATAGTACTAAGTAATGTTCAAAAACCTTACAGAATAGATTATAGTTTTAAAAACTGCCTATACAAAGTAAACATTATTTATCAAAGTACATTAAGGCATGGACCTCATACTTATTTCAGGGCATTACTATAATTTACACTTATTTTGTTTTTCCAACCACTACAGAGATAGATCACTACAATCATATGCTTTTAATGACACATTTTCATTATATTTGGTATTTTCAGGCAATTTTGTACAAGTCTGTGCATGATAAAAGTAATACATTCAGATAAAAAGAAGACTAGCAGAATTCTTACAATGATTATTTTATCTGATGTAAATAGAATGCAACACTTGCCTTGGCCGTTTTCTAGTGTAACTGAAGCTGGCAGTATAATAAGCAAAGGGTGAAAAGCAGAAATTATTATAGAGATGTGATAATTTCATTGGCTCAACACAGTGCTATAAATGCAACAAAAATCCAAGATTCTGTTTTTCAGAAATAATCAGCAAAAGTTAGATCATTACATTTTGAAAGTATTGTAGTTCCAAAGTCTAGAGCCTGAAGGACATTTTATCATGAAAATGTCATCAGGAACTTTTTTTTTGCATATGTTGATAACAGACTATTCTTTGATCACTGCATTTCTGTGGTGATTAGAAAATCCTTCTATCTTGAACAACTTATCCTTTTTGGTATCTGCCCATGGTGCAAAAAATTACAGCAGTCCTCCACAAACCTCAGTCTGGCAGTTACATTCACAAAAATAAAATAGACTAAACACTCCTTGTCTGTCTTGGCCCCCACCAACTCTGGGAATCCATCCTCAAACAAATGACACCCTTTCTTTCCCCAAATTCAGGAAGAACTTGAAACATATCTTTTTAAGCAAGCTATATGTGATTGCTTCAGTGTAAGGAATGTTACATAGTCCTTTGACACTCACAGCTTTTCGGACTTCATAGTTTTACCCCTGAGCTCTCTTATCATGAATGTTTTCAAACACCATTGAGTGCATGGACCTCCATGATTACACTCCAAAATTGGAAAAAAGATAAACCTATTCCACCCATTTGTAGGATGAGATCCGACTGTAACAGTGCTTCCAGAGGTGTTTAACGTTGGTTACACATGCTCTAAGCACTATTACAGTCCAGTCTCACAGAAGGGACATAAACTGTCCCTGAAGTACTTGCTCTCTGTGTGGATGCTTATAGATGTCAATCTGTAAATAATTACTTAACTAAGTATAGAATTTAAAAACTGACTTTTTCTCTAATAATATTTACTTGCTGTCTGTAAGACAGCACTCACTAAATTCTTTACTGCCTTTTTTTTCTGTAACTGGTAATACATGCACTACAAAGAGTTATGGTCAGGTCTCACCAATCATATCCAGTTATTTTGTGCTCTCAACATGAATGCCAAGATTCACAGCTTTGCTTGCAAGATGAATTTCTTGGTGTCTATGTCTCTAACACATAATAATAAGATGGTTACAATTAGAGACCCAATCATAACGCTCTGTGTTATCTGCTTTTATTAGTGTCATTGATAATTACATACATACTCAACAAAATTGATTGTACAATTCATGCTATGCTATACTATACAAACTTTTGTGATAATATTTATATGCTATTATTATGTGCCATTTCATGTTTTGTTTATTATATACCCAGTCTGAGCCTGAAAATGGCCCATGCAGATTAGTGTTATACCGTGGTTAACAAATGCAAGTAAATAGATACATTTATTTCTTCCTTATTAGGCCCATCATTAAATGTAAGAATCCCTCCAGCATGTACCTCACTAAGTCCTTAACCAGCTTGAGAGACCTGAAGTTTCCTAGTGAAAAAATATCTCAGGTCTAAGTAACCTTAACTACTCTGAAAGTCTAAAAGATTTGTTTCTTTACTCATTGTCATATAGACTCCTGAGTAGTAATTTCTGCTTGATATTCTATCTCTTTCACCTAAATAAAACCAGCAGTAAATCAAACACCTACTCTAGGGACCCAAGTTTATGCTACCATATCAACATCACCAGATAACATGACAGATACCTAACCCAATGCATCCTCCATCTCTGGAACAGACTGCCCGTACCTTTTAAGCAGAGTATTTTTCCTACTGTACTAGTACTTTCTACATATCCACAATAGTCCTGTGGGACTATAGGCACTCTTAACATGGCCACATTTTGTCATCTCTTTAGCATTCTGTAAATTAGCTTGCACATTTCCTATCTCTTCTATTGCTTCCTGTTTTATTTGCCAGCTTGCAAAAACTTGACAGTTTCTCTATTGTTAGATATGATTATATTTTCCCATTAGATGAACACATAGATATAGGTACCTTTTTTTTGTCACCTTGGACCTCATCCTACAGGCACAGTCCCCAGTGTCCTACATCCATGCTGGGTCTACTACCCATCCTATTACCCCCCCTTGACTACTGCAGCATTGCTGGGGCCACTTGTGGATCCTAATGGCATCCTGTGGCTTTGCCATCTGTGCCTTCTGTCTTGGAGTGAATTTTTTATATGCTGTACCCACTTTTCCTGCCCCCCATGCTTGTCAGCTATTTCTGACAGCAACTCCCTTTGGACCACGCCTTCGCTTAGGATGCATCATCGATGAGTGGCATATTATCCAAGATGGGCATGCCCACCCTTCCCTGCTGCCAAGTCCCAAGTAAGGCTCTGAGCTGTTAACAAGCTGTTTCCTGTAGTCAGAGGTGTACAGGGTTTGATTTCTTCCACCTCCACCTGCCTACTACATAACTCTGAATATGCTCCCATGTTGTTCCCGAAAAGGGGCACTTACAGCTAGTAAGTTTACCTGGCTAACAGATAAATAAAATACAAACAAATAAAATAATAAGGCAATCTGATCAGCAAGAATACTGCAGAATGACTTTACTGAATGTTGTCCAAAACAATACTCCAGGAGATATAACCACTCTGCTTGAAACATTTACTGTAAGGAGATTTATAAATGAATGAGATTATTAGCAAAGAGTTCTACCAAAAGTATAGATGCAGCAGTAGTTTTTTGTGAAAGTTTCCCAACAAGAGCAGTGACAAATGGAAACTGTTCCATATTTCCCTTTTGTTGGCTTAGAATGAGATTGCCATTCATGCAGAAAGGCATTAAATGAACATCTCAGGATGCAATGTCCTTGAAGACTTGAATAACCTCTAGTTTCTTTATCTGCTTTGCCAACTTTCTGATGCTATTTATAAGCTTTAGTTTTTAATGACTCAGAGCTAACCTATCTTTCGGTTGCTTTCCTGTGAACTCTGAAGCCTCAGTGTCAGTTTGAGCTGATCTGTCTGGTCCTAAAATTCATCAGTACAATTGCAGCAGCTGTTGCCCACCCTCATAGTACAGCTGAAGCTAATAACAGATGTGTGACAGATGTACAATAGTTCATCCGTTACTCTAACCTCATTCTCACTTCATATTGTTCTGACGTTGTCTGTCATTTCTGAGTCTTCAGCTTTCACTGCTTGATGATGTACCTGTATGGACACTTCCCTAATGAAATTCTTGATCATATAGATCTGTATTTTTCTGATTTTTAGAATTTCTTTAATGTGTTTTACACATAAAGAACAGCTTTTTACTTTCCTATAAACATTTTACAAGCATACTTTTTCAACATTACTTTGACTGTGGAATGTCTAGATGTTAACTTTGTAGGTGATTACTAGGCTAAAAACCCAAGGGACCCTTTTTAAGCTTAGCTAGGCTTCCTTAAGTTAAAGATTAAACACTGTACATTTTCTGTAAGCTAAACACCTTAACCATTATGCCAGCCCTCTTACCTGTAACTTGTGCCATAAGTATGTAAACCTCTGTATATAATGAAAGGAAGGAAGAAGCTCACATTAAGCTGGAGTGAATTATATAATTATAAAAACAAACCTGCTTTATGGCTGGAGCGAAGGCATCAAACAGATGGAAGACAGATGTTATGATTTGAGGGGTTAAACTCTGAGTGCAAACAAGGCTTTATGTTCATATTACAAGTGAATGATGCAAGGTAAATACAAACCACACATAGGATGATAGCCAACTGTTAGATACAGAAATATAAATTCTTAAATACATACACACAAACACAAACATATACCTGCAGTTCAACACAGCTGGCTACTGTCAGACACAAGTCATATGATATCAGAAAAATAACTATCAGCAAATTAATGGCACAGCTCACCCCAAAACAGTATCTCACTAACTGATGATAAGACAAACATTCTGAAAGAAAAATAAACAAACAAGTAAAAATGGGTAGGTTGAAAAAAGAGGACCTTGTACTCCATTAATTGCAATGCTAGCTTGCAAAGTCACATGACTCCATCCTTTCAAGAGTGACAGTTGCAAGTGTAGCCCTCCGTCGCCATCACATATGGTATGACATGAATGTGACAGCTGTCACTTTATTGAGGTTATCTGAAGAGCTGAGCCACATGGGAAGATTCTGTCTAACTATAAAAGTTATGAGGTTATATCTGCAGCATTCAACGTAGTATCATAACTTTCTTAGGATAGTCAAGATTTTATGTCCAGATTTCTATCATATTTTTTTCATAACCATGTCATGAATAAAAAAGTAAAACATATACGTGTGTTCCAAAATGATTTGTTTGCTAAAGAAGAGGTTGAATTGCATCTAATAGTGAGTGCTATGTTATTCATGAGATGTTCTGAAATAATTTATGGCTATGTTGTCAGATTCTATACAAAATATTGAAATCTGTAAGAGTGATATTGTTACTTTTGACAGCTTAAAAGGGGATTCTTAACATGTAACGTTTGTGATATTTTTGCTACAAAATGTAAACACAGGAATGATGCATTCACTTTTATCTTAGCATTGCACAAATAAAATACATTATGATAAAACCATGTAAAAAAGCAACTTTATATTAAAAAAATCAGAATGATTGTAATGACTTGCTGTAAAGGTAATTTGTCTGATAAACATAATGTTAGCCTGGATGTGAAAAGTGAAGGATGACACTTCAGTAAAAGTTGCTATTGTCTACATTTCCAACCAAAATAGTGAAAATTCCTGGAGTCATGAGTTTAGCTCATTTGCAGAATTTCCATAAGTGGAATGTAAAAAAAAAAAACACTCAGACCTAGAATGTAAGGTACTGAAATTACAATAGGTGAGAACTGAACAGGCATAAATATTTATCACTCAGTTTGGGATCAGTTCCTTGGGAGTGAAGTTTTCTGTGTTTTAAAAAAAAAAAACATGCTTCAAAATAGCTGAGATGACAAGTAGGGTGAGGCAGTGGAATGGTGAATGATCAAAGAAAATGGTAGGGCTGCAAAAGATGGGAGCAGATCATTACTGATGCAGAAGAGTGATGTTTTTCTTTATTTTGGGGAATCAACACTGCTATGTGGTGCAGCGGTAGCGTTGTTGCCTCACAGCAAGAGGTTCTCCCGTTCGATTCCCGGCTGGAGTGCACGGAGTGCCTTCTGTGTGGAGTCTGCATGTCCTCCCTGCGGTTGGGTGGGTACATGCGTAAATGGGCGTGCCTTAGTTGAAGGTTGAACGTCGAGCTGGCACCTCAGCGTTTGTGAAAATCAACTGCCAATCATTAGTGGACCAGAGTTCCGCTGTGGCGACCCCTAACCGGGAAAAGCCGAAAGACAACAACAACAACAACACTGCTATGGTGGGTATTTGCCAGTGTCAGCCACTATTGTCACTCTACATGGGCATGAGCTTGATTGTAGGGGAAAGCTGCATTAGGTAGAGTAGCAGTTTTTCTCTTTCTTTCTTTCTTTTTGTTAAAAGATTCTTGTGGTTTATATTATTTATTATTTTATTTATATTTTACTGAAATTCGATTAGCAGGAAGTCCAACTGGGTAGGAGTCCATTTTCATTGGAGGCCTGGGGAGAAAAGCACTAAAACATTACAAAACATTTTAAGAAGAATAATTTAACAATCCTCTAAACAATTACAAAACATTTTAAGAACAATAATTTTACATTCTTCAAAAATAATGCAAAACCACCTATACTTTAAATAATTATACCAAATTTGCATAATATGAAAATATTAGTCAAGAATAGATACAAGTTATATCTATGCTTCCACAACCCCCTATTCCCATTTTTGCACAATTAGGTTGGGGTGTCACTTCAACAATGACAATCATCTAGAACCAAGGTTTACACTGTTGGGTGGCTAGCCCTTCCGTGGTAGTTCTTTCCACCACACTCACATGACAATGATTTAATATTTAGAGAAAATGTTAGGCATTTTATAGAGGCATTAAAGGTAAGTTAGTATAATACAAATAGGAATTGCAATATGAAGTGAGAAGAAAAGCAGACTTATGGTATATTTATGGAGAAAGCAAGGGGAGAAAAATTGACAGAAGTAAGGATGTGAGTGAAGAATAGAGAGTAAGGAGGTGCAAGATAAAAATAAATACTTGTTCATATTTAGGGATATAGTTTATCATGGTGTAGAGCAAGAGTCAGAGTTTGGTTTGGAAGTCTTTTAGAATGGGTTTGAAGGATGGGAGGTGGGATATTGACCTGATCAGTATAGGTAAGGAGTTCCAGGACTTTATGACATGGTACAAATACAGACAATGCCCAGCAGATTTAATAGGTTTCTGGCAGACAGGAGTTTTTGGTCATTGGATAATAATGACAGATTGGGACCATAGATGGGTAGAATGGTACTTCATGCTGGGCAAACAGATGGCTGCTGGATAATTTCATAGGTAGTAGAAACTGTGTATGTATGTATATATATATATATATATATATATGTGATGTCTGGAGGTTAGTAAGGATGGTATCGGCGTTAAGAAGTGTGGGGAAGAAATAAGTAGTGGCAAGTGTAGTTTTAGCTGAGTTAATGAGAAAGTTTTGGCTCTGTAAAGCATCCCTAGTTTTTGATGAGTTTTCCTTATGCAATGTTGTATATGCAGGCTGAGCCGGATCCAGCAGTAGGCAACTAGGGGCCACTAGCTTTGAGGGAGGGGTCCACTAGCCAGGGTGGGGGACCCACTGGCTGGGGGCTGCCACAAACTTAAATTTCTTCTTTAAGAATGTACTCTACATATGTTGCATTTTGTCTTTAAGGACACACACAGTGTGTGTCCTTAGTAGCATCTGAGCATTCATCTTTAGTATGATGCATGCACATTTAAACTAGTACTGAGCGAAGCATGCAATTTTTTGAAACAAGCAGCAGCAGCAGCAACATGGATTCTCCAAAGACATTTTGAAATGAGCAGCATTTTCTGGACGAAAGTTATGCTATAGGAGAAGCAAAGTAAGGTGTGTATAAATGCCTGGGGTGACAGGTTAGTTAATTAAAAAAGGCTCAAAGCTCAAACTCTGTACCTTAGTTACAGGTGACAAGAGCCTGAATCCTGTGCACCAACTACTAGATTATTAGTTTTAGTGAGTTTCAAGGAATTGTGAGTTTCAGTACTTTTTCAAGGAGCTATGAACTTCGATACATTTTCAAGCACTTATGAGCTTCAGTGGAAGAGACGTTTACTGCTGCTCATGCTAAGTCTATTTTCAATGTGCAGCTGTCTTGTTTAACAAGTGGTCATTCCTGTTTGTGCTAGAGAATTTGAAACCAGTGTTAGTAGCACAACAGGTAGCATACTTGCTTGTGATGCAGAAGTCTGTGGGTTCTACTTCCACACAATGTAGATAGATTGCTGACATTGTGCTGTACTTTAAAGGTGGGGTGGGGGTGCTGCAGTCATGAGTGTGTCCTCTTTTGGATGAGATACCTTGTAAATGTGAACCTATTGTCAGTTTGACATCCATTCCCTATTGCAGCATTACCAGCTTACCATTTTTTTAATGTAACATAGGCAATTAATTCTTCAAGGGCAGCAGGCACTGAATTTATAGGTGAAACGCTGAAATATAAAGTTGTTTGCAAGCACCAGCCTCTTCATTAGTAACAGATCTCTTTAATGTAGAATTATTCAGATGACTTTTACTTCTGCAGAGATTGTACATATTGACTGATACTAGTGGATTGTAATGACAGAAGTTTGAGGGGACTTTTATGGTTGAAATATTCTGAAATGGGCAGTTTTGTTATTATTGGTTCATAAGTTTTGTTTCATTGCTTTCATGAAAAAAGTACAATACTACAAATTTAAACCACACTCTTAACAAGTGGTGCTGTATTATGTAAGGAATATAATTTAATGCTAATCAAAGAACACATTTATGTGTGCATGGTCCTAAAGGTATGCAATGGACCAATGGTTTGAAAACAGCCTAAAAGTAAACTTAATCTGCCACTGGCCAGATGCATTTTCTTTGAACGTAGGTTTCAATACCATTTCAAGGAATGTGAGTTTCAAGGGCAGAGAAGTTTACTGTTAATGTTGTCTGTTTTTATTGTTAGACTGTATTGTTTTATTTAACAAATGTCTAACAGCATTTGTGCTATAAAATTTGAAATAAAAGTTTTAAATGAAATCCAAATATCTGTAATCATTGTAGAAGTAAAGAACAAAATAATGTGCATGCTGACAAGAATTTATGATAACTGGGAAGAAATAGCCAAGTAACGGGACACTGGAATGAGTGTGGGGGCCTTATCTGTTACCCATCCCCATTTGACAATTATCCAGCTCTGTATGCAGGTCAAATTTAAGATCATCATCCACTATCATCCCTAATAAGAGAACTTTAAATATTGTTTTTTTTTATGACAGAGAGATTTTGGGAAAAAAAGTAGTAGTTTGTTTTTTGGGGGATTGAGCATAAGTTGTGAGTTGCAGAGCCCTGCTTCATTGGCTGTTAAAGCTTTCTGAGTAATTTTTTGGAGATATGCCATGTTGTCAGATGTGCAAATTAATGTGGAGTCATCTGCTTACTGTATTAGGGAGGCCTGTTGTGTGAATGTGTGGAGAGTGTTGGTGAGAATGTTAAAGAGGTGGGGGCTAAGGATAGAGCCTTGTGGTACACTGGTGGTGATTGAGAGGTATGACGAGAGAGTGGAGAGCCATTTTACTGATTGATACCTATTGGACAGGTAGCTTTTCAACATTAGAAGGATAGAATGAGAGAGACCTAGTGAGGACATTTGAATTGAAGTTTGCTGTGACAAACTGTGTTGAAGGCTTTAGACAATCTAGAAATTTGTAGGAGGCTTGTTTGTCATTATCTCTAGCTTTATTGACAATTTTATAATATCACAAAGATGGAATGTAGAAAAGAAGATTAGTAAAGTAGAAGTTAAAAAAAATATAAGTTGAAGTTATGGAATGCCTGCAAAGTGAAGGATTTGGTGTAGAAGGTGTAACACAGGTTACATCACGGCATGATGGATTGAATCCTCAAAGTGAGGAGAAACAGGAAGAGCAGGAGACATCTGAAGAAGAAATTTGGACATGGGGAAAAAAAAAAGATTTAATATGGTGTAATATTTATGCAAAGGAGAAATCAAAACTAACCAATACAAAAAGAGCAGCAAAAAAGATATTTGAAGAGAAATGCAGGCAAAGGAATCTGGACATGGAAAACTTTCCAATGCAAAAAATAAGAAGACAAAGAGGAAAAGTAGTAAAGGAGATTAGTAATGGAGAAGTTAAAGGAATAGAAACTGAGGTTATGGAGTACCTGCAAAGTGAACGATTCAGTGTAGAAAATTGAATGCAGAAAGCACGACAAGATAGAGCAATTGATATCCAAATTAAGGGGAAAACAGTGGAACAGGAAGCAATTGGTCAGGTGCCATATCAAGATATTTTGGAGCCTTCCACAGAAAAACAGTATAAATGTTCACTTGAAGTTAGGCAACACGGAAAGGAACAGGAAGCTGTGGAAACTCTGATGCAGTCAGTGTTGAGGAATGATAGGCCAGTGAGTTCCCATATGACAGAGCAATGGATGGCACAGGATGAAATTGAAGAGAAGGTGCCATAGGAAGATGCTATAGAACATTCTATAGAATACCCACAGGAAATGGAAAACAAGGGATGTGCCCTCAGTTAGGAAGAAAATGAGCTAAGAGAAGAGTTGCTTGATTTAATAGACATGGATAGATATATTAAGATCAATGAGAGAAATAGACTGCAGAAGGTTAATAAAACCCAAAAAGTCAGAAGTCTGCTAAAACAAATGAATGCAATAATTAGGACCATCCATAGAGATCTTTGTGATATAACAGAAGTAAACAGGATATATTACTGTGCAGCTAAATTAATAACTGATAAAGTTCTACCACAAGAACACAGGGTAGCGAGGGAAAGGAAGGGAAGAAATCGAATACCATCATGGAAATATCGAGCAGAGAAAACTATAAAGCAATTAAGACAAGAAGTGTCATTGTTAGAAGACTATAGAAGATGGAATAGCTCAACAAAAATACTAAGAAAGATAGATGTGATAAAAGCAATGCACAGTATTAGAACAGACCATGCTCTATCATGAACTATCACAAATAAAACGAAATTTCAGCACAGACGGAAAAACTTAGAAGATACACAGATAAAAATAAAGGAAAAGTACAAAATAAACAATTTATTAATAACCCAAAAAAGTTTTATAGAGAATTGGGAAATAAGGTAAAGGAAATTGAAAGACCACCAAAAAAAGAGGAAACTTGCCTTCCGACGACGTATAAACTATACATGGGAGTTGATGCTGACAGGGTTTATAGACATTTAGAAGAAAATTCAATTATGGCAGTAGAACAAAAGGGGTCTATATTAAAAGCCCGAAACCACCAAACATCGAATGTATGTACATCAACACATAAAGGTTGAAGTACATATACAGCGAAACACTAAAAGAGCGAAAACCGAAATGCCGAACGTGTTTCCTGGTCTTCAGCGCTATGGTGGGGATAAGGAAATATATCCTTTCCCCACTGTAGTGCAGTCTCGGAGTTGGTATATTTAGGTAGGGGGGTGTGGGGGGTGCAAGGGTGCTTGCTCTCCTGCAAAAGCGTGTTAAATTAATTATTTAGTATTATTTTTTTACTTACCTGTGTGGCACATTCTGATGATGGAACTTGTTCAGCATTTCGGATTTCACTCTTTTAGTGTTTCACTGTGTATGTACTTCGACCTTTATGTGTCGCTGTACATACACTCGATGTTTGGTGGTTTTGGCTTTTAATATAGACTCGAACAAAAGGGCAATAAAAGACGGTAATATGCAACACAGGATCATTTTTTGTTAAATAAAATCACACTGGAGATCTGTAAAAGGGGAAGAATTAAGTATGGCATGGATTGACTATAAAAAAGCATTTAATAGTATCCCACATTCATGGATAAAAAGAGTGCTTACAAATGTATAAGATACACCCTACACTGAACAAGTTCATTACAATGACCACGAAACAGTGGCAGACCACTTTGTAATTAAGCCTTGACAAAGGACAGGTTATTATCCCAGGAATAAAAATTCAAAGGGGGGTATTCCAGGGAGATTCTGTCACAGTTGCTATTGTGTCTTGCCATTAACCCATTAAGCTGTTTACTTAACAGCTTAGGCAATGGCTAAAATTTGGCTCCTAGAAACATCAAAGTGTAAAGACTTATCTTCTCTTTGTCGATGATTTAAAACTCTGTAGCTCATCAGATGAACTGAAAGCACAGCTGCAGGTTATCAAATCTTTTTTAGGTGATATAAGAATGTCATTTGGTCTTGATAAGTGTGCAAAAGCAACCTTTAAAGCAGGAAAACTGCAGCACCAGGAAAACATCAGTTTGGGACAAGACTGTGATATAAAAGAACCTGAGCAAGAAGGAGTGTATAGTAAATATTTGGGAACTGATGAAGGATCAACAATAAAGCATGAACAAATGCAAAAAAAAAATTATTAAGGAATACTTTAGAAGACTTAAATTAATTCTGAAAACAGCGTTGACATCAAGGAACAAAGTCCAAGCTATAAACCAATTTGCTCTTCCTGTCCTAACTTACAGTTTTGGAGTGATTGTCTGGCCTCAAAACGTGTTGTATAGATTAGATAGCAAAACAAGAAGGATGCTTCATGCTCACCAAATGATTTATAAAAATCAGTGTATACCAAGATTATATATTCCCCGTTCCGAAGGAGGGATGGGCCTCCTTGAATTTGATTACATGTATAGATCTGCAATAGTGGGTCTCCACACATATCTGCTGACCTCACAAGACCCAATTGTAGTGAAAGTTTTGAAACATGAGGAGAATAAATCTAAGATGACTTCTCTGCTTAATTTAGCAGAAGCATATCAGCATCAAGCAGGAATGGAAATCAAACCACAAGTGGATAAAAACCAGGTAGCAACTGAATGTGCCAAAAAAAAACAAAAGAAAGAATATAAGGTAAAGGTCCAGATGAGAAGGCAAGAAATGTGGAAAATGCATAAATATAGTTGCAAGTATAGAAAACTTCTGGAAGAACCTCATTTTGATCAGGAACGAATGCAGGAATGGTTAAGTAGAGGCAAATTCAAACCAAGAGATGAAAGGTTAATATTGGTGGCACAAAATAGTGGACTATGTACACATTGGTTTATAAAGTCCATTGAACATGTGGGAGAAACAGACAAATGTAAGTTCTGCAAACAGATTTGGAAACAATCACACACCTCATTACTGGTTGTGACATACTAATGGCAGAACGACTGTATACTGAAAGGCATAATAATGTGGCAAGACTGTTGCACTGGGGATTGTGCAAACATTATGGTATTGAAGTGGCTGAAAAACACTGGAAACATGAGCCACAAAGCATCATAGAAAATGATGAAGTCTACATCACATGGGATCACCCCTTACCAACAGTTCAAAAGATTGATTCTAGAAAACCAGATATAGCGGTCCAAGAAAAGAAGACAAAAGTAGCATTGATCATTGAAATTGCCACACACAGTGACTACAGTGTCCTGCATACAGAGAGAGACACAAAGTCATAAAATATCAGGATTTGCAGGTAGAACTGAGAGCAATGTGGAAGAAAGATACCCAGATAGTTCCAATAGAAGTAGGAGCAACGGGTCTTATAAAAGAGTCTACAGTCATATTTAGATATGTTACAAATACATGTAACCCCATACGAACTACAGAAGGATTCATTACTGGGCACATTGTGGGTGTCGTGAAGAGCACTTTTGGCTGACAAAGAGTGAAACAATACTAATTTCATGAACTTTAATCGTACTTTGACTTAGGAATGGGGTCCATTCCTGTCATGGTATTAGAAACCCAAAAGATTTGGAGAAATTAAAAAAGCAAGAAGCAAGACAAGCCAAGACAGTGGGATATGTACACACTGGTTTACAAAATCCATTGAACATGTGGGAGAAACAGACAAATGTAGATTTTGTAAAACAGAACTGGAAACAGTCACATACCTCGTTGCTGATTGCGACATACTAATGGCAGAAGGACTGTATACTGAAAGGCATAATAATGTGGCAAGACTGTTGACTGGGGATTTTGAAAATATTATGGTACAATTGTATTTAGATATGTTACCAATACATACAACTCCATACGAATTGCAGGAGGAGTCATTACTGGGCACTTTGCGAATGCTGCAAAGAGCACTTCTGGCTGACAGCAAAGATTGAAACAATAATAATTTCATGAACTTTAATCGTACTTTAACTTAGGAATGGGGTCTATTCTTGTCATGGTATTAGAAACCCAAAAGACTTGGAGAAATTAAAAAAGTTAGAAGTCCAGTGTTAGTACTATGTGTAGGATGGAAACCAGGAGTTCTTCTTGCAGGAAATAGTTCAGCAATTGCTTTTGAATACAGTTTTCAAGTATTGCAGAGGGGTGATAAGATTACTATAGGTCTAAAGTTAATATTATCTGTTGATTTTTCCTCCTTTGTGCAGAGGGATAATGTATGATTTTTTTCCAGAGAGTGGGAACATGGGATTCATGAACTGAATTACTATTGGCTGTTATTTTAAGGTACTTGCTTGGAAAGTCATCGGCTGAAGTAGAGCATGGTCTGAGTTTAAGAGTAGTTTTATATAGAATGTGGGAACAGGTTTGAAGGTGAAAGTGGATGTGGTGATATGTGGCTGCTGGGCAGGGTTGGGATTAGATGCTGGGGAAACCTTGGTTAGAGAAGTTATACTATCTATGAAATAAGAATTGAATTGTATTGTAATTTAGAGTGGTGAGTTACTGGGAGAATGATTAGGGCTGAATTTATGGGCGGGATGCAAGATTTCTTTAATGGCTGTCCACAGTTTTTCAAGATGCGTGTTTACTATTCTGAAAGTTATTATATTATAGCTTTTTATCTTCATTTATTTGCTTTTTACTATGATTGTGAAGCTTTCTGAAGTTTTCAAGACATTGCAGTGTTTTATGTTTTTGCCATTCTTTCCATGCTTTTTCTCTATCTTGCATTACCATTCTACTCTTTTTGGATACAAAATTGCATTATTTGTTATTAGTCTCTTCTTTCTAGGAGGTGCAAGGCTATTTAGAATATTCAGGAAAGTTGTACTAAATTCATTTACAGCATCATCTAAGGTGGGGGGGTTAGGAAGTTCCATTTAAGAGATGATAAGGTAAAAATGAATTTATGGTATTGTGATTTTTAAATAGTATTATAAATCAAAATATTCATTTGTTATTTAACTTCAGTCATTTGTATATAGTTGTATATTCAAATATTGTTTACATTTTTGAGCTTTTTTCCCCTCAGGCTTCTGCTGAAAAGGGGTCTTGCAAGGCCCGTTAAGACCATCTAGGTAATGAGATGCAAATAAAATAAATTAATAAATCCAACAAAAAAGAGAAGAGTGGAAATAAACGATGACGCTAGATGTCAAGTAAAAACCAAGTAGAATCCTTTATTGCCATATGTAAGTGCTTTGACAATTATGGGCAACTGCTTCCTCAGACATTAAAACAACACAGAGAAACAATCATTTAAACACTGTTGACATCATATCCTACATTCAGGATGCTAATTAGATAATTAAAATTGATTGTCCCTTAAATGCACAAACATATTTAGTATATAATATATTAAATATGCATACAGAAATAAATGTTAAAAAGTATATATATATTATACAATATATATAAATAATGCAACAATTATAAGAACATAACATATCAATTATGTATGTAAAATGTGTATATATAAATATGTAGGAATAAATGTCCTGCTGTTCTAATAAATCTAGATATAAACTTCATACATAAATACATGTACAAAAACGTTATAATTTAAACCCCTATCAGCATCAGCCCTCATCCTAATAATCCATTTTGTTTCTAAAACCTCTGTTCTGTTTTTGATGTCTCCTATTCTCTAACTTTATATATAGATTTATTAGAACAGCTACATCCCACATTTGTGGAAAAGAATCTATTATTACCCCACTAAACAAAAGTGGAAATTCCCATGACCTCTCTAACTATCACCCTATCTCAGTACTTTTACCACTATAAAAATATTAGAAAAGTGTGTACAGACTCAATTACTCAAATACCTCTTGGGCAATGAAGTTCTCGATCCCACCCAACATGACTTCCATCCAGGACATAGCACCATTACAGCCATGCTCTCATTCACTGATACTGTCAACAAAGCCCTAGATGCTGTTCTCCATGCTTCAGTAATGTTATTGGATCTGTCAAAGGCTTTCAACAGAGTATCACATATTAAACCAATTATCAAAACTAGGATGCATCCCCAAATCTCTTAACTGGTTTTACTCCTACCTCAACAATAGGGAACAATCAGTAAGATGGCAAAACATACAATCTAATTATCAGGAAAATAGCACAGGAGTCCTTCAAGGTTCCATTCTAGGGCCATTACTCTTTAATATCTTCATCAATGACCTTCACAAAGCCTCCCAACTAGGTAACCTTATCCAATACGCCGACAATTCGACAATAACATCCACCGCCAACAATTTCTCTGGTCTCCTCATAGCTATTCAACATGCTTTCACTTCTATAGAAAGCTGGCTAAATAATTCTCAACTGCTGTTAAACCCCCAAAATACAAAACTTCTCTTATTCTTTGCAAAACCACTAAATATAAATTTCAAAATTTTCTCTAAAGATAGGACTGAAATTGAAATAGTTAAAACAGCTAAACTACTAGGTATGATAATAGATGACAAACTCACCTTTGAGCCACATATTCACAACAGTATAAAAAGCACACTTTAAATTAGGCAAACTCTGTAGGCACAAACTCTACCTTGATAAGCATACTAAAACAAAACTAGCAAGTACCCTACTCATCCCTTCCCTTCTATATGGAAGTGCCATCTTTACAAACCTGTATTCATCCCTCAGTAATAATGCTATTATACAATAGCCAAATTTGCCTCAGGAAGGCCTAACCGCTCACACCACTGCAAAGCAATTACAGAACTGAACTGGCTTGAGTTCTCCAGCTATCACTCCTATACCCAATTAACTCTTGCTCTCAATTTTTAAACCCCACTACTGCACAGCACTCCACTCAATCCTACAAACTTATACTTCTACATGGACACTTAAATCATCCAATACACAGCTGTTAACTGTAACCAAACCTAACAAAAGAGCTGGACAATGTTTGTACTCCCATAGCATTGCTAAACATTGTAATTCCTTACCTCCCACATAACTCAAACAGAATGTTCAAAAACCTTTGAATCAGCACTAAAAACATATTATCTAAAAACCTTTCCTTCCCCTGCACAACAATCAGGCCACCTTAAGCTGTCCTATCACAATTTAATCCTACGTTTCAATGGACAAATACCTTGTTTAATTACTACTTCCCATTACTGCTTGATGTCTTGCGTAAAGCATACCTTTATTACCCAGCTAAACAAGGTTCACAAAAAAAAAAAAAAGCTAAACAAGGTAAGGTACACATACTAAACCTAGAGTACTTGATAATAATTTTCAATCTTACTCACAAACACTGGCTAATCTACAGTGTATGCATGTACTGTACCTGTGTACTGTGTATATATTCTACCATGTTCCAAATTTCAGCTGTACACCACAAATCTATTAATTACCTTTGTTTTTAAATGAATATTTTTTTGTTTGTTCTCTCCACTGTAATTTTTGATGTGCTGTATACCACAGTAAAAACATGTATTTTGTAATTTGTGTGTATACTAATTATGTCTAAATAACTAAATGTATCTGTAATTTTTCTATGTGGAGCTTTTATCCCGGGCCTCTGCTGAAGAAGGGCCTTTTTGGCTCAGTCAGACACTCCCAGTTAACAAATGTAAAATAAATAAAATAAATAAACTCTCCTTTATAATGTAACATAATCTTGTATATTGCAGTGCCAAGACATACAATTGTTCTTTGTACTGTACTGTTTATGACTTATCTCTGCATATATTTGTAACTAAGATTTGGGCTTAATTTAGGCTAAGACTTAAGCTCTGATGGACCTATTGTATACTGTAATCTTGTTTTGTATTTGCCATCTTTGCTTCCAAATGTACTCAAACTTTAGTTTTTTTTTTCTTTTTGTAAATGTCCATTTTCTATGTTCTACTGTGGAGCTTTTCTCCCTGGGCCACCACTGAAAATGGGTCATTGACCCAGTGGACTTTCCCGGTCAACATATGTCCATAAATAAATAAATAGTAGTAGGAATAGGCAATAGTGTTTTACTAATTGTCAGCTGACTGCTTAAATCTTTTATTTTGTGCTTCTATGTGCAGGAACACACTTGTACATATATTTGTTTTTCAAAATAAATTGCTTAAGTTTATTTATTTCATGTAAAAAGCATTATTAAAATTCATAAACTTGTGGCTGGTTGTTTATTATCTATGGGAAATTACCAATACTGTTGAACTGTTAACTGTTGGCATCTGCCTTTCAGAAACTGACTTATTTACTATAGATGAAATTGTGTTGTGTGTTGCATCTGGCTCATTACAAAAGTGCTTAGTGATGGAAATCTTTGGCATGCCAGATGGGCCTGGCTGGTAACAGCATGTTAACATCTGACTGCATGTTGAGGAATACAAAGCAGTCTTAGCAAGTTCTTGAAACTATTGGCAAGATTGAAATGAAAGGCACTGAACTGAGAGTGTGGTAGAAAAAAGTTTGAGAAGCTGGTGTTTTTAGTTTTATTCATCTGCTTCACAGTGTGAAGCACACTTGGGTGTGATAACATTTGCTACCGGTTATTAATGCTATTCTCACATATTTAACCAGTGACATTGGTGCAGCTTGTGAAATCATACTGTTGACCATCACAGTGGATATGGGCCTTCTTTTCTGGCCTAGGAATGTCTTCCATTGCTGTCAGCAGCCAGACCAAATGCTACTTGCAAGATAGGAATATCCTATTTCTTGTTTAAAGTCAGTACATTTGTTGTTCCAGGATCAGTAGTTTGTTATATTATGGCAGCATTACTTGCTTGCTTTAGTCCACCACTTCATCCACCCCATGAGAGGAAGGAATGTAACGTCCTGTTGGAAGGTTCCATTAGTATCTGTCTAAAGAGTGAGGCATCCAAAACCTCTGTCTGTGTCAACTGGCTCATTTCATATGTTTTCCCAGTTGCCAAAGTGTTCAAGAAATCCATACACCATTAAAACTCCTTTCTTCTGATTTTCTGCATTTAGCTAACTGTGATTATAAGTATGGATTTCAAGTTATGCCATGGACTGAAAGCTGTCCTATTAAAATTCAACGTCTCCACCCTATGCTAGACAGGCAAAAGAGAAGATGCCTGCCATTTATTTAGGTGTCTAAGAAGCATAATATATATATATATTGAACAAAAATAATCTTATACCAATTTCACATGGACTAGACCTTGACTTAACCGATGTGGAGAGATAAGCAGCTGTAGAACTGCATACGAACAGGGAGTAAACTAGAGTGAGGCATGTTTAAGCCAGTTTCGGTCTTGACAAATATTTTATAAGGCCCTGTACTCATGTTGCTTCTCTTCATTATATGCACAAATAATTTAGGATGATTTGTGGAAGAAGTAATGCTATCTAGCATATGAATGATACCTTGCTCTAGTAATATGGCAGTGATCCAGGTTTAGGCAGATTTTCAACTCCAGTAAAGTCTTACCACAGCATATATGTGTGGCTTAAGTCCTAAAGCTGAATACCAACATAGCATAAGTATATACTAAGTATATAAAACTGTAAGAATAGCAGAGACCGAGACAATGCTTTTCGGCTCTACCAAATGAGGTTTGGACAAATCTCCCCTGAAATGGTTCAAACATAGAAGTACAACAGTCCATCAGATGCTTACGTTTTCATCAGTGGCAGTACTTGATGTTATTTGAGCATGTGACCCAGATATTTTCAAAAAACAAAACACCAAAAGAGACAGGGGCTGAGGGCTTTCTACCAATTCTGTCCTACCTTGTTGTTATTGCAAAACATAAAATTGCTGGCTCCCAACTCTTGTCTTTGCTTCTTTTTGAATGCACCCTACATTATAATTGCTATGATCCTATGAAAAAAACACTTTGTGATCCTAATCTGTTAAATTGGCTGAAGCTACCACAACATTGTCAATTACTATCAACACAGTGCCACCTTTAGGCTGTTCCACTTTCTCTGCAGCTATCTAACTGGTAGTGCTGCTCCTCAGTGGCCCACTTGGGAACTTGAGGTTATTGGTTCAAATTAGGCTACATATTCCCAGAATATACATATTCCTTAGTGTAAAGCCTTCAGCATTATTGCTCCCTAAATATAGAACTCCCTCTCACTTGATGTGCAATAAGAGAATCATATGATGTAATGTGAAACCCTATTCTGGAACGTAGCACTGTACACAGAGATTCTTTGTTTTTTGATAGGCAGCTTATACATATCTCTCAACCTCTTAGCACAAGAAATCTGGATAAAGCCTATCATAATGAGGGGACAAAGGTCCATAAAATATTGGGGTCTGTATTAGAACATTGAAGTTTCAAAACTTCGAATGTTCTAATATCGACCCCTATTCAGTGAACGCTTACAACATTGAACATGCAGAACAGCAAATTTTTTCCTAGGAAAAACATTTGCTGTTCCAAAACACATACACACAACACAAGCACACCAAACAAACAGCAATCCACACACATACACCTAAAATCTTACATCTAACCCTACACTAAACTGTACATACGCCACTAATTATCCACTTACCTTAACCCAAACCCTAACCCTAAGGTCAGTCACTATTGCACACACACCTCACCCGCGCCCTAACCCTAACTCACCTACCCCACCCTAACCCTCACATCCACACAATCGCACACCTACCTGACCCACACCCTATTCCTAGCTCACCTAACCCGCCCTAACCCACACATCCACACAATCGCGCACGTACCTAACCCGCGCCCTAACCCTAACTCAGCTAACCCCGGCCCAATCGCGCACTTACCTGAACCCGACCCATAACTTTCCACTACAGCACTGAAAACAGCGAAGAGACAGAAACGGACAACCACATTTTTTCCCTAGGAAAAAATTAGTTTTTTGTAGCTTCGCTATTTTCATCGTTAGCTGAATAGGGGTCGATATTAGAACAGTCTAAGTTTTGAAACTTCGATGTTCTAATATAGACCCAAAATAGGGACATGTTTTAAATATTGCTTTAATAAACGTAGAAGGTTGATATAATACCAGAATTTGTGGTAGCATGCATTTTCTGAAGGATATGAAGTCTAAAAGTTAAATGTATGTCATTACTTAGTGACTTTAATCCTTAATTCATCCCAGTGATTTGTCAAAAAACACAATTTTTATGCGAGACAGACCAAACATATGAGACAAAAATTTGTACAGTTGAGAGGTATGAGCTTATGTGAGGCATTTAAAAATTCTAAAGCAGAACATGCACTAGGGTACAGAGTTCTAGAGGTCACATTGAAATAGAGAATGGAGGTTAAGGTCGGATTGTGCTGCATATTATGTTAAAAACTTAAAGAAACACTACATTATTTTATTGTTGGGTTTCCAACTACCTTTAATGAGTGGCAGTGGTATCTCATTATTACTGAATTCAAAATACGTCTACAGAATTTGTTGAGAAGTATTTGAAGTTTGATGTATTAGGAGATATTTTAGAGCTGCTGGTTTGGGTGTATTTGATTATTATGACTACATTTACAGGGACTCTGTACACTTTCTATGAAAGCAGGTGATGTAAATGAGCATTACATTTTGGTTAAATTATGTACCTGTCAATTTTAAAAGGGGTCCCTGGGAAATTAGACTTGAGTATAAGGAATTACTGTGGCAGGTTAGACCTAACACTCCTACCTACCCAAGGTTGAATGACCATATATCTTTAAATTCATTAGTAAAGCTAAGGGCAGCTAAGCTATGAATTCATATACATTTGGTTTCTCATTTTATCCTATAAAATTATAAAATGTTGAGACTGGTGATTTATATATTAGAGCAAAGAAATTTGTTTAAGTTCTTGGATGTAATTTTTTTATGTATTCAGCTGGCAATATTACACAAACATATTCATTTTACTGTTTTATTTTAAATTTTAATTAAATGATTAATTTCATGTTTTGATAGGAGTATTTGAGACATGTGACTATTTAGGTATGCTAAATTAACTTACCCGGGTTATTTTATCACTATTCTGATGAAGTCCCATGTTACAATCGACAAAACTTTGTTTAGCTTTTTCATAAACATATTCAGTTTTCTCTTGGGCATGAATTTTATTTCTGAGTTTGACCTGCTTATACCTCGATTTTTGTGGTTACTAGTGTGGCTTTTTTCTGAGGTTACTCTGTTTTTAATCTGTTTTATCATTTTTATTGGAGCTGGCATATCTTCCCAGGATATCTTTTCTAATGCTGAGGGTGAAGCATTAGCAACAGTGGCATGCCCAGGGAATTGGAATGGATTTTTTCTTTACCCCTAATGGGGGAATTTACCGTTTTGGAGAATCTTACTTGCCAGCTTACTTACTCATCCAACTACGTACTCCTGTTAACGGAACTAATGGAGTAACAACAACTAAGTATCCTATGTGTTCTGCACCTAAAGATAATGTGTTTAATGCTAATGGAGCCAGGGGAGTGAATATCACACCCATAGTGTGAATGGAAGTTGCAGAGAGAAGTGTGATACCGGACAGATTGGTTTCTGTTTCTGTTTTCTGTTCTTTGGGTGAGCCTCATACACATCACAGTTCTAGTCTTCATGGAGAACAGGGGATATATACTTCAGAAAACAGGAAATTTGACTTTTTTTAAGTGGCTTTAAAATACTCCATTTTAGTTTAAGGACTCCACCGAGGCTCCAAATTACAATGGTACGTTCAATTTTCAACTTTCTAATCTTGAAAAAGTAACTAAGTTTAACTATTGCAGTTGGACAATGATTACCTTGGGTAATGTTTGTCTTCAAAGGGTACCTAAGGGGCTTACTTTATGAAAGTTTCCTAATGGGTTAATGAAAAACCCAGACATTTATCAGGAACTGGTTAATTTATTTAATGACTGTGGTTGTGTCATTATGCGCATATTTGTAATAATGAGAGACAAATGGAGGTTCTGCTTAATGAGATTAATACCATTGATGCATCCCTTAAAAAAGATCTTATGTGAAAAATGTTAATTATCATAATGTTTTCAAAGCCACTGATGGCAAAATTAACAAAACTAGAGCAAGGAAACAAAAAAGTTACAAAGTGATGAGGTTGATTATTCTAATGGTTCTGCATACCCTTCTCCTAAATGGGTGCAGAATGGCTCCAAGGCTTCTGTTTCCGGCTTTAATTTTATTGAAGACCTCCCAGAACAACTCCCAGAGGGTAAAGATTTTTTTAGTGCATCAAGAATTCCCTCCACTGCACAGGTCTGCAAGGATAGTACTTCAGGGGCAGTCCTCCAATCAAGAGAAGGCAATGAATACCATTTCTTACACCAAATGAAAGAAAGGGCAGAAAACTCACTATACAAGGTGAACCATGCATTAGATGCAAATGGTTTACATGACATTTTAATACTGCAGGGAATTCTGTATTGCTTAATACTACATTTTATGACAATGACAATATATGTGTAGATGTTCATTTTTCAAGCTGGAATGCCGTAGATGGGATTATACATGAAAAAAGTGATTTTAATTTTTTTAACTACAGTCATCTTGTAATTGATGATACATTTTTCAATTTGTTTGCAAAGGATTTACTTTCATTCCTAAGAGAATGCTTGATTTGGCTAGTACCATCTTCGATTTGAAAATGTTTGTACATTAGCTAAATCTAAAAGTTTTATTAAATGATTTTTCTAAAAATTATGTTGGGACTTCCAGTAAGTTCAGTCATCCCAGTACTTTTAATCCCCCCTTATATTCTACTCTGCAGTTGTTTGAGAAGAGTTGCGAAAATTATATTAGTACTACTCCTGGGTTGTCACATCAACATTTGAATTTAACTACAAAAGAAAAGCAACATTTGGACAAACTAGTTAATGACAGAGAAATCATGGGCATGAAACCTGACAAAGGGGGTGGGATTGTTATTATAAACTCTATTGATTATTCTACCAACATGTATGAGTTGCTAAATAGTGATTCTCACTACAGTAGGTTTATGAGGAATGAAATATAGAACTGATGTTGTTTTGAATGATTTATTTGACGAAGGTATATTATTGTCTCAACTTTATATAGATTTTTATAAGTAGAAAGTCCTCTGGTATTTAGTATTTTTGGCATTTCCAATGTACACAAGCATCTTACCCACCCCCCATTATACCCTATAGTTGCAGCTGGAGGTTCTAGGACACATCCTTTAGTTCTTTATGTGGATCAAAAGGTAAATAAAATTGAGAAATATGAGAAATATCCGTACATTTTAAAAGATTATAGGGTACCTTAGGTAGGATTTTTATAATGACAAATATTTTTTTTAGTCACCATTGAGGTGGTAGATTTGTTGTCCTGCATTCTGCACCAGATAGGGATGGCTTGGTTTGCTGACATCCTCTTATTATGTGATTTCCTTGGGAATGAAGAAGTCAATATGTTGGAAGATTTTGGTTTTGGGAAAACAATTTTATTTTTAAATCTAAATTTATGGACAGTATTGATTTTTTTACATTACTTGGATGATATTTTTATTATTTGGAATGATAGTTTGGCACATTTGGAAGAATTTTGTGGAATTTCATAATAATTCCAATGTATTCTTAAAGTTTACTTACAATGCCACTGACATAAAGATGAATTATATCAATGTTTAATTGAAAAAGATTTTGTTACCCACACATTTATTTCCAGAATTCACAGGAATTCCACTTTTTCAAACCATTTCTTACACTTTTCCAGCGACCACCCATTCCTTTAGAAGAAAGGGTTGGTAAAGGGACAATTAATTCAGGTTTCCAAGACTGAATCTGAGGATTCTAACATTTTTCATGGAGGTTGACCATTTGATTGTGATATTTAGAGTCAGGGGGTACCCGGAATGGTTACTTAGCAAAGTTAAGAAAGAAGTATGTACTAAATGATATGACTGTTTTCCACCATTGCTAAGGAAAAGCCTTCCTGAGCAGGTTATGAGACAAAGCAGTGACAATGTTGTTAACTCTGACTTCATGATTAGTCCATGTTTTGGAAATGAGACTAAGGTTGTACAACAAATTATTAGAAATAATTGGAAGGTGATTGTGAGCAATGATAAGGGGCATTATCCACAGTTTGTTTTTAAGAGGCACTTTAATATTAAAGATATTATGGAACATGGTGCCAATGTGAGGTCCAAGCATAATCCAGGTAACAAAGTTTGTAGGATGAGAACATGTGGGGCATGCAATGACTTCAAGTACATACATCAAGGTACTATCTTGAAATTAAGAACGATTGATAGTTTCAGTGTAAATGGCAATATGACTGTAACACAAAAGTTGTGGTATATTTATCATTCCGTGATATGTGTCACTATTTTTATATAGGTAAAATAGTACATGTTTTAAAGAAAAGGATTTATGAATACGTCCACAATATTTCTAGTCATAATTTGAACAGTACTTTTTATAAACACAGGATGAACTGCAAGTTAGATAATTCATTTTTATTTTTTGTTATCGAACAAGTACCTGTCAATTTGAGAGGGGGGATGCTGAGAAAGTAGACTTGAATATAGGGAATTATTGTAGCAGGTTAGACTTAACACTGCTACCTACCATACCTCTCAAACCCCTAGAGCAAGAAATCTGGACAAAGGCCCAAAAACAGGGACAACTTTTTAATATTGCTCTTATAAACTTAGAAAGTTTCTCGAGTAACAGGGTTTGTTTTAATATACATTTTCTGAAGGATCTGAAGTCTGGAACTCACATGTATGTCATTATTTAGGATCACAGGAGGTTAGTAGGCTATTGACCTGGAGGTTATTTCAAGCCTAGCCGTTTCATCCTAAGTAATTCTATAGATACTCTTTTCAGTACCCAGGATTGTATTTAGTAATGACTGCACATGTCTCGTAGAGTTGTGGGCATTATCCCTGTTAAGAATTTATGGTGCCCCATCCACTCGACCAGGTTCCTTTTGAACAGTGTCATAGAGGTGCTCTGCTTCACATGAATTGGTAGCCTATTCCAGTGATGCAACGGTCACTGGGAGACAAATCTGCCCCTCCAGAATGTCCTATTCAAGTTATACCATATTTAGGCCCCTGGAATGGGTAGCTCTAGTTCCATATTGTTTACAGATGTGCAGCAAATTCAGTAGGTTTGGGTTGGAGATTGCTCTATAAGCCAGGCATAAGTCTTCCCTAAGAAGTCTATATGATACTGAGAGTAGTTACAGGGACTTTAGTTGGTCTGTGCAAGGCACATGCTGGAGTCCCCTGATCTTCTTGGTTAGAAACCTCTGAGGTCTCTCCAATTGCTGCAGGTGCTTTGTATGGTACATGCTGAAAGGGTTGTTATAGTCGATTATGGGCCTGATTAGTGATGAATATAGAGCGGCTATAACCTCCTTTGCTCTAAAGGCAATGCCTATGCTAATCAAGTGTGCTATGTAAAAAGCCTTCCTTACCACTACAGTAGACACATGGTGGTGGTGGTGGTGGTCAGAGATAAAGGTTGCAGTCTGCTTGTGATTCCAGATCTCTTACCACTTTGTAGGTACATAGGGTATTGTTGTTAATCTGATAGTGTGAAGAGACATTGTTTTTACCAGAGGGAATGATGATGCATTTCTTTGCATTCAGTTTGAGACCATGACTAAGACACCACTCATTGGTCTGTGTAAGACCCTCCTGAAGTATACTGACATCATTTGGCGATTCAATAATTGCACTCAGTTTGCAGTCATCTGGAAACTTGGTCAGCCACAGTCCCTTAGTTTTGGCCTGAACTTCTGAGAAGTATTTACCAAACAGTAGGGGGCCCAACACTGACCCTTGAGGCACCCTGCTGGTGACAGGTCACATGGTTGATGTGGAGTCACCCCATTTGATAGTGTGTGACCGGTTTGTGAGCCAGTTGGCAATCCATCTTAAGGCAAAGGGGTTTACATTCAGTTTGCTAAGTTTATCGGTAATGCCTGAGTGTGGAATTGTGTCAAAGGCCTTTGCCAAGTTGAAGTATGCTGTGTGCACAGATTTGTCATCGTCAATGGCCCTGATCACATTTTCAAAGAAATCCACCAGGTTTAACAGGCAAGATCTGCCCTTGACAAAGCCAAACTGAGTCAGATCCAGAGTTTGGAGGTTGTCTATGTCTTTATTTATGAGGTCCATGACGATACATTCCATGGCTTTACAGATAAGGCTGGTCAGACTTATGGGTCTATAATTCCCTGGGTCTGTTGCTAAGCCACCTTTGTGGAGGGGAATAACTGTTGCTGTTCTCCATTCCACAGGAACAAAGCCTGTGGTTAGGATGTGATTGAATGCGGTACTTAATGGTGATGCTAGTTCATGTTTTAGTTTGTTTATAAGACAGCCTGGGATGCTGTCTGGTCCCATAGAGGCAGTGTTTTTTTTGCCTTAGACAAGGCTTTAATGACCTGCTCTTCAGCATATTGGGTATGGGGGAGTTGGAGGTCAAGGTTTGTGACAAGTTTGGAGGGTATAAGGGAATGAAATTTTTGTCAAATCTGTCTGCTAGCAGATTTGCTATCACTGCAGGATCAGTGTGTGTGATACCGTTAGTCACTACTTCGGCAAATGCTAGGGTCCTACCGTTTAGGCTATGTACATAGCTGTAAAAGGCCTTATGTTTATCCTTGGCTGTCATTGCTAAATTTTTCTTAAAGTTACCCTTAGAGGATTTCAGATGCTGTCTTATTTGCCTGTTGAGGCTGAGGAGGGTGCTTTTCCATTGTTGGGGCCTCGCCTTAGTTTTCTTAGCAAGTTTTTGCATTTTTTGTATGGTTTGTTGATGCTGGATGTCCACCAGGGGGTGGCTTGTTTTTACTTGGCACTCTGGGTCTGTCTGGAGCAGCCAAGTCTATACACTTATACAAGTGATTGAACAGGGCTCTAGTGTAAGCTTTGGTGCAGTTACCACTTCCAGCTGTGGATGGGGCTTGGAAGGCATATATACCTTCACCTAGGAGGATATAGTTTGCTTTGGTGAAGTTTTTTAGTATGGCTTTGCCCTTTGTGAGTTCTGGTTTTAGTGCCAATTCGAAGGCGGCTGATTTGTGGTTAGTTTTTGACAAATGATGGTCCGACAGTTGCGGTAGTGCATCTGTTTGTTATGTTAGTGAGGACCAGATCTAGTGCATTTCTTCCTGTTGTTGGGGGTTTGAACAATTTGTTCCAAGGCATTTGAGTTAACAAAGCCAAGGAACGTTTGCGCTAGTGTGTTAGGGCTAGAGTAGCATTCCCAGTTAATGATGGGATAATTGAAATCCCCCATGACCAGAGTGTTTGGCAATATTTGGATTGATACTAGTTTGGTCAAGTAGGCCTTGTGTATCATGATCCATGGAGGGGGATCTATAACTAGATATGACTTGAATAGGGGTCCTACCCACAGTAATCTGAACTTGGAATAACTCCATGCAGTTGTCCAATGTAACTAGTCAGGAGGTGAATTTATCCCTTATATAGATAGAAACATTACCTCCTTTGATTCTCACACTTTCGTTTTGTAGTCTGAAGGTGTGGAAGGCATTGTAGCCTTGCATGGCCGGGGTACTCTCTGAGGCCTTGAACCAGGTTTTTGTGACTGCACAGACATCTACATCCTCCAGTGACAGAAGTGCTTAGAGGGTGTGCAGTTTTTGGTTTAAGCTCCTAGCATTTAGCAGCATAAATCTTATTTTGTTATGGTTGGCAATTTTCATGTTGGCAATTTTGTTTTTGTGACCTTTCCTAAAAAAGGCACTATGTGGGAGGCAAGAGTCTTTGCCAGCAGTCAAAACCCTAGTGGTGCCAGGTGCAGACCATCTCTGGCAAAGCAGTAAAGTTTATTTGCCAGATCATTCCAGTGATTTGCCAGAAAAACACAAATTTTATGAGGAGAAGATGAGGAAGAGAGCAAAAGTATAAGCCAAAAATCTGGACAGTTTAGAGGTATGTTACCACCCCAGTGTAGAACGACCATGTAACTTTAAATCCATTACTAAAGTTAAGAGCAGCTAAGCTATGAATTCATGTACATTTGTTTTTTCCCTTTATTTTATAAAATGTTGAGGCTGGTGATTTATATACAAGAGCAAGACATTTGTTTGGATTCTTGGATGTGATTTTTTATTGTTATATTGTTTAATGCATTCAGCTGGTAGTGTTACACAAACATATTTATTTTACTGTTTTTTTTTTTTTTTTTACATTTCAATTAAATGATTAATTTCATGATTTGATAGGAGTATTTGAGACAAATACTGTTTAGGTATGCTATACTAACCAACCCAAGTTACTTTATCACTGTTGCGATGAAGTTCTATGTTACAGTGGATGGAACTTTGTTTAGATTTTTAATAAACTTAACTTATTCAGTTTATTTTGCGCACAAATTTTATTTCTGTGTTTGACCTGCGTATACCTTCTATTTTGTGTTTACTAGTTAAATTATGTGCCAAGATGCATAAAGAGTTTCAGTGAGACTCTATTTTGGTGAAGTAATATTTCAGTCAAGAGGTGCTTGTTTTAGTCTGGCTTGTATGGCAAAGCAGTAATTTAGTTTTTAAAACATTACTGGTAAATTTGTCCTGGAACTACTAATCATTGCTGCCTAGATCTGTATAAGACACAGAGTCTGTGGTATCAGCTGTACAAAAGTATGACACAGAGATTAGAATTATGTGATCCATCAATAAACCAAACGACCAAGCTTTTAAGCACATGGTTGACTGTTTATCAGTGAGAGTGAAAAATCTCAGTGAAAGTAAGTCAACTCAAGAAGGTCATATGGGGCAAATTAAATATATCAGACACATCTATGAGTAGTTCCCTATCTGACCTGGTCAGGCCAGTGTCAGAATAGATTGTATATGTGAGGAACAGTAAAGAAGTTATTATTATAAGGCCATCACTATAATATTGGATCAGGCAGTGATTTGTTTGGGTCAGTGATTACTGATATTGTATTTGAGTTGAACCTTAAAGAGTTTAGCAATTTGATACCTCTGTACATTTGTTTTAATAATCCTTATGATTATCTTGTTAAAAGATTTGCTCCTTTTTAACTATAACATAGTGACATTAGCAAACCTGGATATCTTATATTGTGATTATCTTACTAAAAGAGATGCTCCTTTTAGCTATAGCATAATGACATAAAAAAATGGATACCTTATGGTGTCATGAAGCCTAGGACTTTTACCACAGAATTTTTTTCCACTTTCTGAGAATGTGTCTTCATGTAGCAGCTAGGAGCAAGGGCCTGATAGTCCTGCTCAGATCTACTAGTTATGTCTTCATTCAACCTGCAGCAGTAGCCTCAGAGAACAGAGTGATTAAAAAAAGTTTTCTTCTTTCAGTATCTAATTAAAACAAAAAGTTAGAAGGTCACATTGAAAAAACAATCAGAAAAAACTAAATGAACACTCCAGCCATGCTAGAAATTCCAATAAGTGACCTCCCAAAACTTCCTGTAACAGAGGCTGATGGGATATATGCAAATGACCCTTATGAACATCAGGTGTTTCAGCTATATGGTGATTCTGATTGCCCATGACTTTTACATTTGAAGTCATTTTAATGGACAATTTCAGGTCAATAAAGCCAAACCCAACTAGCTATGGATATGTATATTACGGCCTTGTTATGACTTCATAAGCAGAGTGTTTGACTAAGCATAAGAATCACAGGGTTGTTATACCCAGCCGATGTCCATTACCATTAGGGTGACTGCAAAATATCCCAACTAACAAATTAAAACAAAAAGTTAGAAGGTCACATTGAAAAACCAATCAGAAAAAACTAAATGAACACTCCAGCCAAGCTCGACATTCCAATGAGTGACCTCCCAAACCTCCTGTAACAGAGGCTCGTGGGATATATTACTCTCTATACCAAATATGCTAATGATTGCAGACTAAGTAATACAATTATTTCTGCAAAACATGCCAAAATTTCTCAGGGATGCCCTCATAAATGTACACACCGAGTGCTGTAGTAATGAGCTTACCTGTAATGTTAACAGCATCATAAGACTTGGCAAAAAGTGCATAAATTATGATTACATAATAAATAAGTCAACAAAAAACATTAAAGGTCTAGGTACAGTAAGAGACAATTTAAACGTTAACAAGTTTGCATTTGACAAAATCAGAAAAACACATTCATTTGCACATGGAATTTGCACAGGGAGTTCATATACCACTTTATACCTCACCAGTCTGACAAGTTATTGAATGTAAAACTGTATTTTACAGTATTTGAAGAAGCTACCAGAGAGAACTTGAAAATGCATGATTCCTTACTAGAAAAAATCATAGGACCGGAAAATTAGATGGTTTAAAAAGGCTTCAGGAACTGTTGCCTTTATATTCTGTTTGTTATGGGTTATGGAGGTGTGACTTTACATCTACAGGCCAGTGTCTGATCCAATTATATATGAAAATCTATGTCTGGAATGCAGCACTGTGTGAGTTAACAAAAAGAATGGAGACCCTAATACTTAAAAAAATGAATAATAGAAAAAATATTGACTAAATTAAACAAAGCATTTTAAGAATATGGAATAAGTTTTCCTTGGCAATCATAAGAAGTCTGTCATTAATTTCCTTCAAAAATAATTTGATACCTACATGTGAATTATGGACTCTCAACATGGGGTTATGGCAGTCAAGCTTCTTGGAGACCAGTAGGTTATAAGCTTGAAAATCAAATCTGTAACTATTAATTGTAGTTATAAGTGTTTTATTATAGTGAGTGTTTGAACTGCAAAAAGTGAAACAGAAAGAAAATGGATGTACTATATAAGTATAGATATCCTTCACACTAAAAATGTTTATGCTGTTTTCTTAATGAGCAAGGCTTCAGCATTCTGTTAAATGACAGATATAAAACACATGCTTGACCACTACTGTGCAGATAAAGGAATCCCAACTCCTTATCCGTTGGTAGTTTGTTATCCTGGCACTTGCAGAAAGTTACAGAATTTTAGGGGTAGTTATTTTGTTAGTATAGTTACTATACTAACAAAATAATTGCAAAAACACATTAAAAAGACTGAAAAACCAAGTCCCAGAAGCCAGAGGTGATGCTGTTTATTTGCATTCCCTCATACGTACTTCCCTGTCCATCCATCCTCAACCCCTTTTTCCCATTTTGCACATGGGGGCAAGGTGTCATGTAGTAACAAAGCATGGATAGCTGACTTGTGGCTGTGACTGTGTGAGGTAAATACTGGCAACTGATATCTCTGCTTATCCAGTGATATCTAATCATTTTTCTATTGATTGCCATAGGAACAAGATGTTGTGATCTCTGGGGATGTCTTACTCATGTAGATATTGTGATGTCATGGGAGAGAAACTGATAAACTCATTTAAAATGTGGTCTTTTTTTTCTTTTATTACTTCAGACTACAACACATCTATAAGGTATATTTAAGCTTTTTAAAATCTGAGAAAAAAATGTGGAATTGCATTTAGAAGATGTCCCTTCCTTTTTTGCTTCACGCTTTTGTCTGTCTCAGTGTCCCTGTCCATCACTAGATCTATCAGTTCCTCATTCCACCCCCAGACTTTCTCCAACTCAGGGCTAAAGCAGAGTAGACTGTAAGGGAGTCATGGGGGGGGGGCATGGTAGTGACTGCTTCTGCCAGGGGGGTTATTTAATGACCTACCCCTGTTTCCCCCTCTCTTGATATATTCTGTTCATGGGCTGCCCTCATCTATGGACCATGCCTTTCTTTATGGAGCACCTAAATGAACACTTGAAATTGGCATGCCCATCCCTCACAGGCAGCACCTGGGCTGTAGTTAAGGTTTTAACCCTCTGTTCCATTGTGCTGACTGCATTAAGAAGATGATTTAACAGTGACATGAGAATTGAATTTGGTCTTTTAAATAATAAAGAGAAAACATGTTTAAATGAGTAACTGTGCTAAGATGTTAAATATGTTTGTAACTCAGGAAATAATTAATTGCTTGCTAAAACTGCAGAAAATCCATAAAGTAGAGCAGTCAGGAAACACTTGAATTAAGGATTTAAAAAGGTGAGGTCCAGAAGGTAAAAAAAATGTGAAATTCTGTGCTTACTTACTTCTGGGTCTTCTGTATGTAAGAAAAACAGAGTTAATTACCTATGGTTCCTGTGTGAAAGTTAATAAGCTAAAATATTTATGCTGATAATAGTCTGCAAAGTCATTCCAGATGAAATGTTGCTGTCTGTGGTCTGTTTGTACAGTATTTTAATAATTTGCTGGTTAGGCTTCCATAGTCTTTCAGTTAGATACAGACAGTTTATTAATTTAACATTTTCCTTTCAAGCATTCTATCTGTGCAGTTAATTATTTTTTGTTCTTTATACACATGCATTTATGTCTACATATTTAGTTTTTATCATCACTGTCTGTCTAACTTATTTATGTTCTAAGAAAAGTTTTTTATTTATTCACTTTTAAGAACTTATGGCTGATGTTTATTTATTACACTAGGAGGGGTATTATTTAGCACTGTATGTTGTCAAACTGCTGCAACCATTTCCATTGCCAAGCCAATAATACATTACCTGTGGTGTATTTCTATAGTTGCATTTGGTTACTGATCAAGGGTGTCACAGTAACTGGAGTGTTGGGTCTCTAGCCCAGTATCTAGGGTGGTGACAGAGCTATCTATCTAGGTTGTGTTTGATGAAAAGGGATATTATATTTGCCTGAATATCTACTTATCACTGCTACTTGATTGTTGATGTCATGTCAAGGAGGTAGACTGAATGTGTCTGAAAGCAACAAGATGAAATGTTGCCATTATTTCTTTCACTTTGATCACTATCAAATTTCAGAACTGCTCATGGTGAGAAAATAACTATTACTGGGGAATGAAATAGGAGTGTGTGTGTGTGTGTGTGTGTGTGTGTGTGTGTGTGTGTGTGTGTGTGTGTGTGTGTGTGTGTGTGTGTGTGTAATTGAAGGCAAATGGCATTACATTTTCTTGATTACTTTTAAACTATCATCAGTATAGTTTGGCCTAAACGTGCATAATGTTTACTACATCATGATATTTTCATAGGTGTGTACTAGGCTAATGACCATGAGGGTCTTTTTAAGTCTAGCCATGTATCCCAAATCTTTGACAGGTTCTGGTCATACCTCTCAAACTCTTAGAGCAAGAAATCTAGTCAAAGCCATAAATAAAAGTGGGACAAAGGCCCAAAATAGGGATAATTGTTTGATATTGATCTTACAAACTTAGAAAGTTGATAGAATAAACAGCTTTTGCATTAGCATGAATTTTCTTAAGGGTATGAAGTCTGAAACTCAAATATCTGTCATTATTTTCTAACCTCAGTCTTTAATGATTTTCCACTAATTTGCCAGAAAAAACACAATTTTATGAAAAACGGGCCAAATATATGAGGCAAAAATGTGGACATTCTGCAAAAATCTGTACAGTTGAGAGGTATGGTTCTGGTATACCCTTGATAAGTGTAAGTAGGGGCTTGGGAGATGAACCGTTTATAGGCTGCCTTTGTCCACCACAGACATAGGTGTCAAACCAAGAATGAATTTCCTATTCCCCATCCAGTTGTCCAAGTACACTTGAATTAGGTGAGGGAGGAAGTCAGCTTCATATGGATAGGGAGCCTGTCCCTGAGAAGGGGTAGTCTCTGGGATATGTACCTGTCTCTCCAGCAGGTGCTATGTATATCACAGACAAGGTTTAAGTCTTTAGAATGGGTAATTCTGTTGCTATTTGTTTTGCAGATATGTAAGAGAGATCCTTCAGGGCAGGGTCTGATAATGCATTGTAAGCCAGACATAGATCTCCCCTCAACAGTTTGTAGGAGACAGAATACAGGTGGTCTGCATAGGACATGTTACTTACACCCTCTGTTCTTTTAGTGAACAACTTCTGTGGACGTCCAAGTGGTTAGATGTGCCTGGTTAGGTACATGTTAAAGGGAGCATTGTACACAGTGATAGGTCTGATGAATGCTAAATACAGTGGAACAATGACTTCCTTGGACCTAGATACTGGTGAAAAAACAGGCAAATGGATCTCAGCAGTAACGAACCAGGCAGGTAATCCTTAACGCAATTTATTAAAATAAATGCACACAGCGTTTTCGCTACTCAAACAAGGTAGCTTCCTCAGAGTGAATGGGAATACAAAAAATAGGGTTGGTTAAAAACAAGAGAGTGTAACCACACAAAGAGAACTTAAAGTGGCATTGACATCGTAACAGCCTGTAGGAATAAAACACTATTTAAATACAGGCTTGGTTAAAACCTTTACAAGAAAAAAAGGTATTTCAAATTTCATAACAAAGGCTATTAACTAATATCAGCCTATATAAGAAATATCATAAACACGCAACTGAATAGATATATATAAAATCAATAAGCAACACAAAAATATTTATATTTATGTTAGTGTATGCTAGTATAGGCATAAATAAAAAAGGCAGCATTCTAATTAAATAGGTATAAAAACATGCTGTGTGACAGCAGGTACAAAACAAGTGCAGTACTGCTCAAAAGATGGAAAATAAAAATATAATAAAAATGTAATAAATAAATGTATGTAAAGCAACAAGTCAAAAAACTACCTAAAATATGACTTGTACTTTAAGTGGGCAGAAATATTACAATTATCGTTAAGCCCTGGTGGATTAAATGCGTCGAGTTTTAGCTGCCATAGAAGTTCACAATTTTCTAAAAAAATAGATGTAGGTCCTCCTCTAACAGAATCACCAATGTGGTCATAAATAGGAAAGAGTGACCAGGACAGCTAGCAACATGTTTTGCCAAGGCATTCTCACAATTCAATTTTCTGATGGCGTAAATATGCTGATAGATACGATCTTTAAACCTTCTGTCTGTTTTGCCTACATAATATGCATTACAACAGGAACAGAAGGCTAAATAAACGATCGATTTAGTGTTACAGGTGATCTTATGAGAAATGCTAAATTTCCTGTCCCTTACAGAAAAGGTACTGCCACTCTTAATATAATGGCAATAAGGGCAAAATCCACATGCATAACATCCCTTATTCTGGTTTTGGATTTCTGGCCCTTGGTGCTTCTGCAAAAGTTCCTTAAGGTTAGGGCCCCTTTTGTATACTATTTAATTTATCAACCAAAGATGGAGTACTTAATATGAAAAACCAATTTTTGGTAATCATTTCTTGAATAAAACCTGAACTGATGTTAAAAGTGGTAATAAAACTACAGGGATATTGTAAAGGGCAATCATTTGCAGCAGAAATGTCTGTGTGTTGCAAGGATGTAGAAGGTTGAACTTCTAAATAAGAAGTGGAGGCAACATCAGGGTTGCTTGGCCAAATAAGGATGGGTTTATAAAGGCCACTCGATTTCTTATTAATCACTGGATCAGATCATCAATTAATTGGTCAGGGTATCCACGATTTAAAATAAATTCTTGAGGAATGAACATTCATCTAAGAAGTCTGAGTGGTCAGTGTTCATCCGGACAGCCCTTACTAGCTGACCTTTAACTATAGCTCTCTTAGTTTTAAATGGATGAGCACTAGAATAGTCAGCCTAACATCCAGATAGTCATGGCAAATCTGTGAGTGAAGCTAAGAAAAGTAGTAGTCTGGTTGATGAAGTTCACGGTCAGATTAAACAGGATGATAAAACACAAGCTCATTTCTCCAGTCGTCATTACTAAGGATGTAATGTTTCGCCTTGTTTTTGAATATACAAGTCCTTTTCAAAAAGAAAAAAGTTTGAAGATAGCACAATATCAAGAAGTTCAGTAATATTCATGATATCATTTTTAGAAGCTCCTAAATCAGTCAGTAAAAGGTCAAGCCATTCCAAAGCCTCCTGATGTGGTATGGAGGTATACAAATCCACAACATCAATTGTTAAAAAATTGATGTTCTCATTGATGCTAATATCATTCAATTTAGCCAAAAAAGACCAGGAGTCCTTGCATATGCTTGGAATACATTCAAGGTAGGGAGAAAGCAAAGCATCAATATATTTAGAGGCAGGGTAAGACTGAGAGGCTCTCCATCAACTAGCACTTGGTGGGTGGATCAATGAGGCTTTTATGCACTTTTGGGATGCCAAACATTACAGGCACCTTAGGTTGCAGAATGTCTATGTGATTCTCCCTTGGATAAATAAATCTCTGAAATAACCCTAGTCCTTTTGTGATGTGTAGGTTCATATGCTGAAGTATTTAGAACCTTTGCATCCTCTCAACATAGTCAACGTGTTCAAGTATGGCCAACCCACCTCCTTTGTCAGGTTTAATAAGTCTGACAGATGTTGTTAAGGGCAGCAAGTTGTTCCTTCGTGATATTAAAAGGTTGCTCTTAACTGTAGGTGTATTACCTATATGCCTGATATCTAATTGAACATTTTCAAAGCTACATGTAATGGTGGATTGAACACACTGGAAAGCTTTAACCTATCTGTTACTGGCTGTGAGGAGTCATGGAACAGGAGCTTAAGATTTAATTTTCTGACATAACATTTTAAATCTAAAAGGACTCTGGCAACATCACATTGCCTGCTTGGAACAAAATTAGGCCAATAGTTCAACTAATTCAGGTTCCAATGTAAGGGCGGAGAAGTTATATATAGCAAAATCACCCTTAATGTTAGTGACAATGGTGGGAATGGTTGAGTCAAACCTGACAGGTTCATCATTCAGCGATTCCAATTCTTGTTCCGGCTGGTTGCTGATTCCTGTTATTAGTATTGTTGCTATTATTGTCCAAAGGGCAATTTTTATCCAGCTGTTTGTTTTTATCTTTATTTCTATTACTTCTCCTAGGACCATTGTAAGTGTCATTAATGGGGGTAGCAGAATGTGTATTATCAATAATATCAGAATCACACCATTCAGTTTCATCAACATGGACAACATTCCTTTTGTCGTGCTCCTTAACACTTAACTTGGGATAGGCTTTATCATTCGCATATGCAAGCCTATCTCTATATAGTTTCTTTGATTTATTAGACTTTAGTTTAACCAAGTAGGTGTCTATACTAGAGAAAATGCGTGCATAGTCAAATTTAAGTTGGTTAAAAAAATCACATAATTTAATTTCCTCATCTAAAGCACAGACTTCCCTAGTCAATTCAGCAATACACAAGGAATAGTGTTTCACAATAAGTTCTATAAGTTGAAAACCTTGCCTTTGAAACAACTCTTTTAGTTCAACGACAAACATATTGTTGGAAATTAAGTTAGAAGGAGTAAAACTGCTTCTAAGACCCTTTGGAATAAGGCCTTCCTCTAAACATTGTTTAAAGTAAGCTACTTCTAATGCTTAAAAGTTTTATTGTCCAATAACTTGAGTTTGTCCAGTTTCTTCACAATCAGGGCCTGAGGCACATCAGGCACCGGCGATACATCAACCAAAGGTTTAATGAATCACCTGTGTTGTTAATAGAAAGACAGGTCCCTGAAACTGACGGAACAGCAGATGTAGAAGCTTGAGTTAGAACTCTTTGTGGCTGTGCAGCGAATAATGTCTGATGGGTCAGTAGGAGAAATTCCTGTCCTTTCAAAATTGAACAAGGAGTCAAGTCTCTGTGATACTGCCATCAACAAACTGGCTGGTTAGGGCTGGTTGGGCTAGCAGCAGAGTCCGATGCCATAGTGAAACTATGTAACAAAACAAACTGGTGAATGGATCTCAGCAGTAACGAACCAGGCAGGTAACAATTTATTAAAATAAATCAAACAAGGTAGCTTCCTCAGAGTGAATGGGAATACAAAAATAGGGTTGGTTAAAAACAAGAGAGTGAACTAACCACACAAAGAGAACTTAAAGTGGCATTGACGCCTGTAGGAATAAAACACTATTTAAATACAGGCTTGGTTAAAACCTTTACAAGAAAAAAAAGGTATTTCAAATTTCATAACAAAGGCTATTAACTAATATCAGCCTATATAAGAAATATCATAAACACGCAACTGAATAGATATATATAAAATCAATAAGCAACACAAAAATATTGGCCTTGGGTAATAATTTTGTTCCAAGCAGGCAATGTGATGTTGCCAGAGTCCTTTTAGATTTAAAATGTTATGTCAGAAAATTAAATCTTAAGCTCCTGTTCCATGACTCCTCACAGCCAGTAACAGATAGGTTAAAGCTTTCCAGTGTGTTTAATCCACCATTACATGTAGCTTTGAAAATGTTCGAGTATGCCTGTGAATTAGATATCAGGCATATAGGTAATACACCTACAGTTAAGAGCAACCTTTTTAATATCACGAAGGAACAACTTGCTGCCCTTAACAATATACGTGCTACATCTGTCAGACTTATTAAACCTGACAAAGGAGGTGGGTTGGCCATACTTGAACACGTTGACTATGTTGAGAGGATGCAAAAGGTTCTAAATACTATGAACCTACTACCCGTAACCTTATGAACATCACTTCAAAAAGGACTAGGGGTTATTTCAGAGATTTATTTATCCAAGGGAGAATCGATAAGGACACCTACGACTACATAGACATTCTGCAACCTAGGGTGCCTGTAATGTTTGGCATCCCAAAAGTGCATAAAAGCCTCATTGATCCACCGATGCCCTAGTTGATGGGAGAGCCTCTCAGTCTTACCCTGCCTCTAAATATATTGATGCTTTGCTTTCTCCCTACCTTGAATGTATTCCAAGCATATGCAAGGACTCCTGGTCTTTTTTGGCTAAATTGAATGATATTAGCATCAATGAGAACATCAATTTTTTAACAATTGATGTTGTGGATTTGTATACCTCCATACCACATCAGGAGGCTTTGGAATGGCTTGACCTTTTACTGACTGATTTAGGAGCTTCTAAAAATGATATCATGAATATTACTGAACTTCTTGATATTGTGCTATCTTCAAACTTTTTTCTTTTTGAAAAGGACTTGTATATTCAAAATGGGTTCCCCTTGTGGGGCTTCACTAGCCAATCTATTTATGGCTTATTGGGAGAAACATTACATCCTTAGTAATGACGACTGGAGAAATGAGCTTGTGTTTTATACACGATTTTTGGACGATGTGTTCATCCTGTTTAAGGGTAAATCTGACCGAGCGCAGGAATTCCTGAACTTCATCAACCAGACTACTACTTTTCTTAGCTTCACTCACAGATTTGCCACAGACGTCATTGACTATCTGGATGTTAGGCTGACTAGGGACTCCCTCACTTGTAGTTTAAAATCTACTATCTTCAGAAAGAAAACTTATGTAAATTCTTTCTTGCACTTTTCTAGTGCTCATCCATTTAAAACTAAGAGAGCTATAGTTAAAGGTCAGCTAGTAAGGGCTGTCCGGATGAACACTGACCACTCAGACTTCTTAGATGAATGTTCATTCCTCAAGAATTTATTTTTAAATCGTGGATACCCTGACCAATTAATTGATGATCTGATCCACGAAGTGATTAATAAGAAATCGAGTGGCCTTTATAAACCCATCCTTATTTGGCCAAGCAACCCTGATGTTGCCTCCACTTCTTATTTAGAAGTTCAACCTTCTACATCCTTGCAACACACAGACATTTCTGCTGCAAATGATTGCCCTTTACAATATCCCTGTAGTTTTATTACCACTTTTAACATCAGTTCAGGTTTTATTCAAGAAATGATTACCAAAAATTGGTTTTTCATATTAAGTACTCCATCTTTGGTTGATAAATTAGGAAAAAAACCCCGAATAGTATACAAAAGGGGCCCTAACCTTAAGGAACTTTTGCAGAAGCACCAAGGGCCAGAAATCCAAAACCAGAATAAGGGATGTTATGCATGTGGATTTTGCCCTTATTGCCATTATATTAAGAGTGGCAGTACCTTTTCTGTAAGGGACAGGAAATTTAGCATTTCTCATAAGATCACCTGTAACACTAAATCGATCGTTTATTTAGCCTTCTGTTCCTGTTGTAATGCATATTATGTAGGCAAAACAGACAGAAGGTTTAAAGATCGTATCTATCAGCATATTTACGCCATCAGAAAATTGAATTGTGAGAATGCCTTGGCAAAACATGTTGCTGGCTGTCCTGGTCACTCTTTCCTATTTATGGGTATTGACCACATTGGTGATTCTGTTAGAGGAGGACCTACATCTATTTTTTTAGAAAATTGTGAACTTCTATGGCAGCTAAAACTCGACGCATTTAATCCACCAGGGCTTAACGATAATTGTAATATTTCTGCCCACTTAAAGTACAAGTCATATTTTAGGTAGTTTTTTGACTTGTTGCTTTACATACATTTATTTATTACATTTTTATTATATTTTTATTTTCCATCTTTTGAGCAGTACTGCACTTGTTTTGTACCTGCTGTCACACAACGTTTTATACCTATTTAATTAGAATGCTGCCTTTTTTATTTATGCCTATACTAGCATACACTAACATAAATATAAATATTTTTGTGTTGCTTATTGATTTTATATATATCTATTCAGTTGCGTGTTTATGATATTTCTTATATAGGCTGATATTAGTTAATAGCCTTTGTTATGAAATTTGAAATACCTTTTTTTTCTTGTAAAGGTTTTAACCAAGCCTGTATTTAAATAGTGTTTTATTCCTACAGGCTGTTACGATGTCAATGCCACTTTAAGTTCTCTTTGTGTGGTTAGGAAGTGACGTGTTCACACTTTTAACCAACTCTATTTTTTGTATTCCCATTCACTCTGAGGAAGCTACCTTGTTTGAGTAGCGAAAACGCTGTGTGCATTTATTTTAATAAATTGCGTTAAGGATTACCTGCCTGGTTCGTTACTGCTGAGATCCATTTGCCTGTTTTTTCACCAGTTTGTTTTGCTTCGCGTTTTACATAGTTTCACTATGGCATCGGACTCTGCTGCTAGCCCAACCAGCCCTAACTTTTTTGAGTCGAATGGGGCTCCTAATGTCGATACAGCCAGTTTGTTGATGGCAGTATCACAGAGACTTGACTCCTTGTTCAATCGCTTCGAGCTTTTTGAAAGGACTTTCGGCGGCCCCACTTTTGCGAGTGTTGGTGACACGCAAATAGGGGCGAGAACAGGAATTTCTCCTACTGACCCATCAGACATTATTCCGGCTGCACAGCCACAAAGAGTTCTAACTCAAGCTTCTACATCTGCTGTTCCGTCAGTTTCAGGGACCTGTCTTTCTAGCACGACAGTACAAAAGGGAAATAACGCTGCACTTATTGGCGATACCACTATTTCGCATTGGATTAACAACACAGGTGATTTTTTTACATTCATTAAACCTTTGGTTGATGTATCGCCGGTGCCTGATGTGCCTCAGGCCCCTGATTGTGAAGAAACTGTTACGGACAAACTCAAGTTATTGGACAATAAAACTTTTAAGCTACAATTAGAAGTAGCTTACTTTAAACAATGTTTAGAGGAAGGCCTTATTCCAAAGGGTCTTAGAAGCAGTTTTACTCCTTCTAACTTAATTTCCAACAATATGTTTGTCGTTGAACTAAAAGAGTTGTTTCAAAGGCAAGGTTTTCAACTTATAGAACTTATTGTGAAACACTATTCCTTGTGTATTGCTGAATTGACTAGGGAAGTCTGTGCTTTAGATGAGGAAATTAAATTATGTGATTTTTTTAACCAACTTAAATTTGACTATGCATTTTCTCTAGTATAGACACCTACTTGGTTAAACTAAAGTCTAATAAATCAAAGAAACTATATAGAGATAGGCTTGCATATGCGAATGATAAAGCCTATCCCAAGTTAAGTGTTAAGGAGCACGACAAAAGGAATGTTGTCCATGTTGATGAAACTGAATGGTGTGATTCTGATATTATTGATAATACACATTCTGCTACCCCCATTAATGACACTTACAATGGTCCTAGGAGAAGTAATAGAAATAAAGATAAAAACAAACAGCTGGATAAAAATTGCCCTTTGGACAATAATAGCAACAATACTAATAACAGGAATCAGCAACCAGCCTCTTTTTTAGGGGCTCAGAACAATCGTACCCGGAGGGGGAACAAGAATTGGAATCGCTGAATGCTGAACCTGTCAGGTTTGACTCAACCATTCCCACCATTGTCACTAACATTAAGGGTGATTTTGTTATATATAACTTCTCCGCCCTTACATTGGAACCTGAATTAGTTGAACTATTGGCCTTGGGTAATAATTTTGTTCCAAGCAGGCAATGTGATGTTGCCAGAGTCCTTTTAGATTTAAAATGTTATGTCAGAAAATTAAATCTTAAGCTCCTGTTCCATGACTCCTCACAGCCAGTAACAGATAGGTTAAAGCTTTCCAGTGTGTTTAATCCACCATTACATGTAGCTTTGAAAATGTTCGAGTATGCCTGCGAATTAGATATCAGGCATATAGGTAATACACCTACAGTTAAGAGCAACCTTTTTAATATCATGAACGAACAACTTGCTGCCCTTAACAATATACGTGCTACATCTGTCAGACTTATTAAACCTGACAAAGGAGGTGGGTTGGCCATACTTGAACACGTTGACTATGTTGAGAGGATGCAAAAGGTTCTAAATACTTCAGCGTATGAACCTACTACCCGTAACCTTATGAACATCACTTCAAAAAGGACTAGGGGTTATTTCAGAGATTTATTTATCCAAGGGAGAATCGATAAGGACACCTACGACTACATAGACATTCTGCAACCTAGGGTGCCTGTAATGTTTGGCATCCCAAAAGTGCATAAAAGCCTCATTGATCCACCGATGCGTGCCCTAGTTGATGGGAGAGCCTCTCAGTCTTACCCTGCCTCTAAATATATTGATGCTTTGCTTTCTCCCTACCTTGAATGTATTCCAAGCATATGCAAGGACTCCTGGTCTTTTTTGGCTAAATTGAATGATATTAGCATCAATGAGAACATCAATTTTTTAACAATTGATGTTGTGGATTTGTATACCTCCATACCACATCAGGAGGCTTTGGAATGGCTTGACCTTTTACTGACTGATTTAGGAGCTTCTAAAAATGATATCATGAATATTACTGAACTTCTTGATATTGTGCTATCTTCAAACTTTTTTCTTTTTGAAAAGGACTTGTATATTCAAAAACAAGGCGTCGCGATGGGTTCCCCTTGTGGGGCTTCACTAGCCAATCTATTTATGGCTTATTGGGAGAAACATTACATCCTTAGTAATGACGACTGGAGAAATGAGCTTGTGTTTTATACACGATTTTTGGACGATGTGTTCATCCTGTTTAAGGGTAAATCTGACCGAGCGCAGGAATTCCTGAACTTCATCAACCAGACTACTACTTTTCTTAGCTTCACTCACAGATTTGCCACAGACGTCATTGACTATCTGGATGTTAGGCTGACTAGGGACTCCCTCACTTGTAGTTTAAAATCTACTATCTTCAGAAAGAAAACTTATGTAAATTCTTTCTTGCACTTTTCTAGTGCTCATCCATTTAAAACTAAGAGAGCTATAGTTAAAGGTCAGCTAGTAAGGGCTGTCCGGATGAACACTGACCACTCAGACTTCTTAGATGAATGTTCATTCCTCAAGAATTTATTTTTAAATCGTGGATACCCTGACCAATTAATTGATGATCTGATCCACGAAGTGACTAATAAGAAATCGAGTGGCCTTTATAAACCCATCCTTATTTGGCCAAGCAACCCTGATGTTGCCTCCACTTCTTATTTAGAAGTTCAACCTTCTACATCCTTGCAACACACAGACATTTCTGCTGCAAATGATTGCACTTTACAATATCCCTGTAGTTTTATTACCACTTTTAACATCAGTTCAGGTTTTATTCAAGAAATGATTACCAAAAATTGGTTTTTCATATTAAGTACTCCATCTTTGGTTGATAAATTAGGAAAAAAACCCCGAATAGTATACAAAAGGGGCCCTAACCTTAAGGAACTTTTGCAGAAGCACCAAGGGCCAGAAATCCAAAACCAGAATAAGGGATGTTATGCATGTGGATTTTGCCCTTATTGCCATTATATTAAGAGTGGCAGTACCTTTTCTGTAAGGGACAGGAAATTTAGCATTTCTCATAAGATCACCTGTAACACTAAATCGATCGTTTATTTAGCCTTCTGTTCCTGTTGTAATGCATATTATGTAGGCAAAACAGACAGAAGGTTTAAAATCAGCATATTTACGCCATCAGAAAATTGAATTGTGAGAATGCCTTGGCAAAACATGTTGCTGGCTGTCCTGGTCACTCTTTCCTATTTATGGGTATTGACCACATTGGTGATTCTGTTAGAGGAGGACCTACATCTATTTTTTTAGAAAATTGTGAACTTCTATGGCAGCTAAAACGCATTTAATCCACCAGGGCTTAACGATAATTGTAATATTTCTGCCCACTTAAAGTACAAGTCATATTTTAGGTAGTTTTTTGACTTGTTGCTTTACATACATTTATTTATTACATTTTTATTATATTTTTATTTTCCATCTTTTGAGCAGTACTGCACTTGTTTTGTACCTGCTGTCACACAGCATGTTTTTATACCTATTTAATTAGAATGCTGCCTTTTTTATTTATGCCTATACTAGCATACACTAACATAAATATAAATATTTTTGTGTTGCTTATTGATTTTATATATATCTATTCAGTTGCGTGTTTATGATATTTCTTATATAGGCTGATATTAGTTAATAGCCTTTGTTATGAAATTTGAAATACCTTTTTTTTCTTGTAAAGGTTTTAACCAAGCCTGTATTTAAATAGTGTTTTATTCCTACAGGCTGTTACGATGTCAATGCCACTTTAAGTTCTCTTTGTGTGGTTAGGAAGTGACGTGTTCACTCTCTTGTTTTTAACCAACCCTATTTTTTGTATTCCCATTCACTCTGAGGAAGCTACCTTGTTTGAGTAGCGAAAACGCTGTGTGCATTTATTTTAATAAATTGCGTTAAGGATTACCTGCCTGGTTCGTTACTGCTGAGATCCATTTGCCTGTTTTTTCACCAGTTTGTTTTGCTTCGCGTTTTACATTGGACCTAGATACCATACCTTTGTTTATAAGTTGCACAACATAGAATAATTTCCTCACTACTGTACACATGTGATAGTCAAAGGCTACATTACTGTCTGCATGTGTCCCCAAGTCCTTGAATAATGGGTCAAATCTTAAGGAGTGTTGTCATTATGATAGTTACCAGACATGGATGAGTTTCCAAAGGATGCTCTTATGCATTTCTTGCCATTTAGTTTTAGTCCATAGCTCTGACACAAGTTGTTTGTCTGTGTCAGCTTTTCCTGGAGAACATTAGTGTCAGTGGGGAGTCTATGACTGCTCTTAATTTGCAATCGTCTGCAAATTTAGTCAGCTAGAGGACCTTGACATTGACCTTGAGTTCAGAGAAGTAAATTCCAAAAAAGGAGCAGTCCAAGGACTGATTCCCGAGAGGCTTCTCTTGTGACTAGCCTGTTTGTAGAGGTGGACTCCCCATTTCTAACTTTCTTTGCCCTGTCTGTGAGCCAGCTGACTATCCACTGGGTGACATACCTAACCTCTTGATTTTGTCAACAATGCCCAGGTGGGTATTGTGTCAAATAATTTGGCCAGGTCAAGATAGGGAATGGGAATAGTTTTGCCATCTTCTACTGCTTTGGTGACATTTTCAAAGAAGTCTGCCAGGCATGACCTGCCGTTGGAGAAACCAAATTGGGTTGGGTACAGTGTTTGGAGGTTTCCTATGTCATTATTGATCATTTTCATGTTAATTTTTTCCATGGCTTTGTATATTTGACTAGTGAGACTTAAGGGCCAGTAGTTTCATGGGTCTGTAGCTGGTCTACCTTTGTGCATAGGGATTATTGTTGCTACTCTCCATTCATGATGCTTGAAACCTGTTAAGTTAGATAGCAATTCTAGAGGGCCTGATTGGTCATGGTTCATGCTATTTAGAAGGCATCTTGGGATATTGTCTGGGCCCATCGATGCAGTGTGCTTGATCCTAGAGAGAGAATTGAGGACTTGTTGCCTGATGATAGTAGGGGAAGTTGTATTTGATGGTATTTCCTGAGGGGAGGTTGAAGAAGGGAGAAGAATAATGTTAGAGCTGAATTTGTATATCAGTAGGTGTGCTCTGCACACAATTGTATATTGCCTTTGAGATTGTGGACATAGCTGACGAATGCCTTGTGGTTCTTAGCATGGGAGGCCAAATATACCTCTAACTGGTGAAATTGTTAGCTCAAGGTGTTTAGTTTAGACTGAATGTTTTTCTTTTGTTGTGTTATTAAGTACCTAGTTTATGTGATTTGACATTTTTGGTGATTAAGTTGGGCCTTTTTCATTACAGGGATAAGTATTCTTGTATTATGTGAATATATATGTGTGTGTTCATAATGCTGATGTTCATAACAGGGAAGCTAGAAGATCAAAAAGACACAACATCAAATTGCCACAACAAAACTGAAAACACTGAACAGCTTTTGAGGGGAGAGCAAACCCCCTTGCACCCCAACATCCCTTGCTACTTATATGTATATCAATTCCAAGATTTTACTGCTGCTGAGAATGGGGAAAAAAAACAGCTGTACCTTGATCTCGCACAATCACTCATCTGCACAGTTCGATGTTGTGCCATTTCAATCTTCTGGGTTTGCTGTTATGGATGTCAGTGTTATGAACATTTGACATTCTAACTAGGATCAGTACATATATGGATCTATTTCAGAAGATTTCTAAACGTTGAACTTAATATGGCTGAGACCATATGATCAATGTTTTGAAAAGTCAGGAAACCATACTTACACCAAAAACTTTTTTTTTTGGGGGGGGGGGGGGGGCACCTCTCTGCATTCCCAACAAATTTTAAAACCAACTCTAATGTCACATTAAGTGAGGAAATGGGGAAATTCCCCGATCCCCACGTTACTGGGATCTCAGTACAAACTGTCTGACTTTTCAGAATGTCATTCACATGGTCTTGATCATATGAAGTTCAACATTCTGGAAAGTCGATCTTTTAAAGTAGAACCACACACACACACACACACACACAGAACATAGGAAGGAGGGAGACTGAGAGAGATTTTTTTTTTTTTTTTGCTGATAGCCCAGTGTTCTGACCATCATCCACCATATTTTCCAAATCAATTTATCTCACTCATTTTCACCCCAGCAAAAGCTCTATAGCCCAGTCTTTCTGTGGTCTGGGTGACAGCCTATAAGCCCAGTCATTCCTCACTTGGGTGACAGCTGTGGAATTGGACGCTCATTATGAATGAGTGAACTCTGCATAGCATCCCCTTCTGTACTGTGGATGTGACTTCTGATAATGCTTGCTTGGGGAAATGTGCATGCATGCTACAACACAAGTATATCCCCAGACGTTGTGATGAACCCAGTGCAGGCAAGGTTGCTAAGCCATACAAGGATACAAACGGAAGACCTCCCCCTTGTTTGGCACACCAGCAATTGCTGATCATTTATCACAAAGCCATCACATCCAAAAAACAAGCCTGCTAAATGAACCTCGGTTGTCTCAGCCAGTCAGGCTTTTATCCATCTTTGCCAATGGAGACCATCTGAGTACTTGATCAAAATTTGTCGACTAAACAGATGTCGACCAAAGAGGGATTCGGCAATAAAACCTGGAAAATATACCTCCAACATAAACAGCCAGAAATCTTACTAAAATATAAACAGCTGAGAAACCTAGCCAAAAAACAACTTCTTAAAGATAAAAAGTCTTACTACATCAAATTACAAGCAAATCATACAAAAAACCCCAAGCATTTTTGGAACTCAATTAATTCACTCCTTAGGCCAGGTACCAAAAACAACCCTTGTCTCGACAGCAACAAATCCAACCTTGAAATTGCCTCACTATTCAACACCTTCTTTACCACTTCTATTGCCGAGCTAACCAAGACATTTTCCAACAATAACCCTCTACCTCACCCCACCCAATCTTCCTCATCATCCTCTCCCCCCTACTTTCGAACTCAAACCCATCTCCACCTATCTAATAAACTACTCTCTAAACTAAAGCCTTGCTCCAACACCCCTGATAACATTCCTTCCTCCTTCTTAAAAAGAGCCACTGAGGGCATTGCTCTCCCTATCAGCATCCTGATCAATAGATCCCTACTTGAATCATATGTACCCAAACTATGGCACACTGCATATATTCTCCCACTTCACAAGGGTGGCAAAAACTGCAATGTCTCTAATTTCTGCCCCATAGCCATCCTCTCCCCAATCTCCAAACTTCTTGAAAAATGCATTCACCGTCAGCTTTTGCCATTCCTTACCAACCACCAGCTATTCTCTCCCACCCAACACGGCTTCCGCCCAAGACACAGTACTAACTTCGCCCTCCTCTCCTTCTTACATTTTGTCAATCTAGCATGTGACTCTGGTAAAATAGTTTCATCAGTCCTGCTGGACTTATCTAAAGCCTTCGATACCATCTCCCATACTCACCTACTACATCATCTGTCTAATCTCAATTTCTCCCACAAAACTATTTCTTGGTTCTCCAGTTATCTTTCAGACAGGTCCCAAGCTGTAAAATGGGGCCAGGGCACTTCTACATTCCTTCCTACCACCACTGGGGTATCCCAAGGTTCCATACTTGGCCCGGTACTATTCAACATCTTTATTAATGACTTTCACAAAGCCATACCTAATACCAAAATTGTGCAATATGCTGACGATTCTTCCTTGATCTGCTGCACCTCTAACCTAACAGATCTCCAAACTCTGACACAAACTGCCTTCTCTACCACAGAAAACTGGATGCTCCAAAATCACCTCTCCCTAAATGCCACCAAAACTAAAATCCTTCTATTCTCCCCTTCAAAATCCTCCCCTATCGATAAGAATTAATTTCAAATTACCAGTCTTAACAACTCCTTGATAGAAGTCGTTCTCTCCGCCAAACTTCTTGGTGTCACCATCAATGAACACCTAAAATTCAACACCCACATCCAACTAAACATTAAAAAACCCACATAAAACTCAGCCTTCTCTATAGAAACATCCACTTCCTCTCTCCTGCCCCCAGACTAACACTCGCCACATCCTACCTCTTTCCATCATTACTGTATGGCGCCCCTCTGCTTACCAATTTATCATCCACACTCTCCTCTAAACTAGAAGCATGTTACAATAAAATATCCAGACTTGCTACCAAATCTAAATCGACCTCTCATCATTGTACCTCCCTTCACTCATTAAATTGGCTTGAGCTCCCCAACTAACTTGACTTTCTCCAACTCACCACAGCCTGCAAATTACAGTTTCAACCTACTAAGTGCCCTGCACTATCCAATATTCTACAACCATATACCCCACATAGAACCCTCTGATCTTCCCACCAAAACCTTATCTCGATCCAAAAACTCAAGAATCCAGCTGGTCAGCTTCTCCTATCCTTCTCCTTATCTAAAAAATGGAATGCTCACCCCTCCTCACTAAGGTCCTGTGACAACCTCAAAAACTTTAAAACTCTTCTTCATTCCCACCTTTATCTACATTGGAAGTGCAACTGTACTCTTCACCCCAAACCTCTCAAGCTCTCCTCTGCTTTTACTCCTGGCTAACCTTCTCACCTAACTAACCTGTCTCACATATATAGATTGTATACTTAACTAAACTGTAAAATCCAGCCACCAGGCTACATGCCTGTCTCTCTCGCCGAAATGCAATTGCAAATGTAATTGTCTGTTCTCTTTCTGAATGCTAACTGTTGTTTGTATTCCAAAGTGTCTTTGTAAGTACACATGTAACTAAACTATGTATTTGTGGAGCTTTTCTCCCCGGACCTCCATTGAAAATAGGCTCCCCGAGCCCAGTGGAACTCCCCGGTCATCAAACTGGAATAAATAAATAAATAATAAATAAATTCAGTTCCACTGTGTATACATATTTGTACTGTTGATATCTGAGGTTGTTTTTCTTTATGGGGTTGGTATGTAGTATATATATATATATATATATATATATATATATATATATATATATGTGTGTGTGTGTGTACATTTTATGCCTCTTTTTAGTTAGATCTAAACTGTTTGTATGAGACTGCTGTGCACTGTAAAAGTGTGTTTCCCTTACTGTAACTGCAGTGCAACTGTGTAGTTAGTTTATATAAGTATGGTGGGGGGCATGGGGCTTTAGCATGGCTCACCGTCTTGAAAAATTCTTGTTTTGTATTTATAGTTTTTCGATAAGCTGTATCTGATGTGTTTTACCTGACACATAGTTCATTGAGGAGCTGTATACTGATGAATTGATGGAGAGGTGGGCTGTGTCTGAAGGAAAGGGACATTTACTTGGTTACTGTTATAGGATCATTGGTATAGTTTGTCAGAGAGGGACAGTGCATGACTCTGAAATTGAAAGTTTGGGCTATATTACTGTGAACATTATTTTCTTTCACAGTCAACCATTAGATGTATACATATTCAGTACCTGGTTATCTTTGTGGGGTGGAGAGGCGAGTTTTATTTGAAGATAAGTGTTTTTATATCTGCGATTACCAACTAAGTATATTATGTAGCTGAATATCATGAGTTTTTTTGAGAACTTTAATTGAAAATTTACAAAAGGTTTCAGAGTTAAGGCTCTGTACCACTAGAGACCACTGAGAGGCTTGCAGAACTATTGTTTATCATTCATTTCCCAAAAATATGCATTTGACATTTTTTCAGTCAGAATCATATTTTGCTTGTTCAGGAAAATGTGTTTGCATGTTTGAGGTTGTCTTTAAAGTTATTAGTTCATGCAATGTGCTGTACACAACTGACTATTCAGATATTTTGCTCCCAAACGTTTATAAGAACATCAAAACAGTTTAGGGACATTGGCATTTATAAGCAGCATCAAATTCAGGTCACAATGTTCTTCAGATATTCACAAATTGCAAATTGTGCAAAACAAACAATTTGAAGTAAAAATGCAGTTACCGATTTGCTTCAGATTAACAAATATAATAGACTTATTGTGGTGCTGTGACATATTATACTTATAAAATGTCCGTTTGTATATACAAGTGATAGCTTTATTATTTTAAATGTAGCATAAAAATGACACTGACATTTGATACATTATCTTTGATGCTAGGAACACCATTTTTATAGGCAGTTACTCAGTGTCATTGCTTGAAAATGTAATGGCAATACATGAAACTATTTTGGAGATACAAGCCAAAAAAGTCAGTAATCTAAGGACATCCTGCTTAAAAATGATAAGTAGTAAAGGGGTTAATGGAGTATTACACTGCACAAAAACATTGTTGTGTAGAATACAGGTTAAAAGTAATGTCCCTGCACTCCATGATTACATATTGGATGCATTTGAATTAATGCTGTATGGCAGACCAAGGTTTTGTTAAAATGCATTTTACAGTTTTCAAAGACATTTACATGTTCAGACGCATTCTTGTGAAACAGTGTTTTTGACTAGTTAATTCTGATTATTTATAGCTAATCCATCATAAATGATTTATTTAAATTATAAAAACAAGTTATCATTCTTTTAATTATGGTCATATTTTCAGTTAATTAAAATATAAGATTTAGCATTTTTTTCTTCTCTCTGAAGCCGTTCAACTTTTTGTCTGGATGTGTTTTCCATGTGTATATTAATAAATACATTTTTTTCATTTAACTCCCAACTAGAGAGAAATGTAAACATTAAACAAATCTGGCTAACACTACAGAACAAGGAGCAGGCAAGGTAGCAGTTATAGACAGTACTAATTAAAAAAAAAAATGGGTTTAAAACTATTTGATGTTATAAAATTAGGGGGCTGATTCAGGAAGGTTACTGTGAGGTGTACACCCCATGATAATTGTTGTCGATTCAGAGATAGCCCTACTATGGTACTTTAGCATGAAGACATGAGCACTGGGGTAGGCTGTCTGTGGGGCAGTGCTAAATTCTAAAGACGTATTCTGGGCAAAGGCATATGTTCAATAGTCATGGTGTGAGGCATTTACACAGCTGAGCAATTCAGGGAGTTGCTTGGCTGGATAAATTAACATGGCCACTCACGGAAGCATATGTTAATGAACATGGCCAAAAGCTCGGTTCCCCCATTCCAGCAGAGTTAAATGCCATTTGGTTTCATGAAGTGGTAGTGTTGCATGTGGGACTGCACCTGTGTGTGTGTGTGTGTGTTTGTGTGTAGGTAGGGTAGGTATATATATATATGTGTGTGTGTGTGTGTGTGTGTGTGTATATGTATATATATATATATATATATATATATATATATATATGTGTGTGTGAGTGTATGTACATTTGGGTGGAGGTGTGTGTGTGTGTGTGTGTGTGTGTGTGTGTGTGTGTGTGTGCGTGTGTGCGTGTGTGTGTGTGTGTGTGTGTGCGCGTGCCGTCACACCTCCACATTTCATTAGAGTAATGAGCAAATCATACAATATTATGGTGGGGTAGGGAAAACAAGGCACCAGTGATGCTCTGTATATGGTGTCTTATAAGCACTTATAAAATAAAAGAAGAAACAGATTGTGGGTTGGGGGAATACTAGACATCAGGGATACTCTGAATATTGTGTCTTAATGGCACTTAGAAATAAAGATGATGTGGGTTGGGGAAACACTAGACAAATGGGAAAATCTTAATAGTATAGTGCTCTAGATGGAGGTCTTCAAATCCTGCCCCCATGTCACAAGGTACAGCAGGATTAACCTACTACACTAACTCATAAATTAGAGGGGCAAGGGTTTTTTCACAGAATATGAAGTATGACACTCCATTCTATAGCATTATTCATGAACACTTGTATGCATACCTCTCAACCTTGTAGCACAAGAAATCTGGCAAACCCAAAATAATTGGAGTATGAACACCCACTGCCAGTGGTAGATTGTAATTGTTTTTCTTATAAACTTAGAAAGTTGCAAGAACAGCTTTTGCATTACTATGCATTTTCTAAAGGATATGAAGTCTGAAACTCAAATGTATGTCAAGATTTACAAACTATAGCCCACGATGGGTTGCCAGAAAACAATTTTATGATGAACAGAGCAAAAATATGAGACTGGCACTGGGACATTCTGTGAAAATTGGACAGTTGAGAGGTATGCCTATAACAGACAACATCAGGACCATCCTATAAAATCATGGAGAGCTGAGAGGGATGTGATCATGTGCAGGAGAATTTGGGACAAATTCAAGAGAAACACTGACACCAGGGAGAATATTTGAAATGTTACTCTGAGACATTTAAAAAAATAATAGAGAAACAGGTTTAGCATCAGAATGCAGTTTCTGCACAGTAAGACCTATGATAGCCTAATGCCTGGCATTATTAACTGGCTGTAATCATCTCTGATTTATGAGAGCTGGAAAACATAAAAAGAGGCATTGGGGACATTGTACTCAAGGACAGGTACAGGGTATGTTATTGTCAGTTTTTAAATGTCTGCATGTGGGTGGGAGAATAAAAGGGCATGACTGTGTGAATGTGATGTTTGGGCCACCAGTGTTAAGTACTGTAGGAAAGGGATGATTATCAGTAGTTAAGGGTGACTCAGAGACATGTAAATTAGCCAGTAATGAGGTCTTACCTGACTGAGGCTAATCTATCTCTGAATCAGTAGTCTCTGCATTGTTTAAACAGCCCTTTTTTCCACAGTTCTTGCCAGCAGCACTGGGGCTCTTTCTTAGGTTCATAGGTAGGTACTGGGCTAGCTGGCCGAAGGCATATATTAGCCCAGCCACGTTGTGCGGCATTCACTGCCCCTTTGGTTAGTTCCCTAGGCCCTTGATCTAGCAGCTAGTACCCTTGGCCCCTATCTAGTAGAGCTGTTGTTATGATCCCTGGTGTGAACTTTCTGTTACCCATCCACTCGTCAAGGTTCCTCTTGAAGAGTGATAGTGAGGGTCTATGTCTTATATAGATCAGGACCTTGTTCCATAGCAAGGGAAGTCTTTGTGAAGGGAATCTTTCCCACCAGCATGTTCTATTCATTGTTGTGCTGAGGTTTATATCCCTAGAGTGCATAGCTGGAGTAGATTTGGTTTTGCTAAGATGGAGCATGTTCAACAGTTCTGGGTTGGACATGGCTCTGTATGTTAGACAGAGATCGCCTCTGAGAAGGCGGTATGCAACAGAGAAAAGCCTTAGTTTTTTCAGTCGTGCTGCATAGGGCAACTCTTTGAGGCCAGTAATCCTCTTAGTGAGGTACCTCTGTGGTCTCTCCAGCTGCTGGAGATGCCTGGCCAGGTACATTCCAATTGGTGCATTGTACTCAATAATGGGTCTGATGAGGGAAATGAAGAGGGGCACCACTACATACTTAGATCTTGATGTGAACCTTTTCGTGATCAGATGGGTCACATAGAAGGATTTTCTAACCACCTTGGCAACATGGTTATCAAAGGAAAGCTGATTATCTACTTGGGTCCCTAGATCCCTTATTACTTCTTCAGATTTCAGGGGGTTACCTCCTATGTGGTAGTTTGCGGGTACTCTGTTTTTTCCAAAGGGGATTACTATGCATTTTTTAGCATTTAGCTTGAGACCATGGCTTTGACACCATGCATCAGTCTCATTAAGGCCCTTCTGGAGGATATCCATGTTGGCCGGAGACTCTATTATAGCATCCAGTTTTGCAGTCGTCCGCAAACTTGGTCAGCCACAGCCCTTCAGTGCTTGCCTGTACTTCTGAGAAGTATATGCCAAACAGGAGGGGCTCCAGGACAGAGCCCTGAGGCACACTGCTCATTACTGGTCTGGATTCAGACATAGATCCCGCTACTCTTACTTTGTGGGATCTGTCTGAGAGCCAGTCTGCGATCCATCTTGTGACGTAAGGATTTATGCCCAGATTGGTGAGTTTATCAATAATACCCGAATGGGGAATGGTGGCAAATGCATTAGCAAGGTCAAGGTAAGCCGTGTGTACCACCTTTCCCTTATCTATAGCCTGAGTAACTGTCTCAAAGAAGTCCACCAGGTTCAGGAGGCATGATCTGCCCTTGACGAAGCTGAACTGTGTGGGGTCAAGTGTTTGGAGGTTCCCAGTCTCTCCAGTTATGAGTTCCATAATGATTTGCTCCATTGCCTTACAGATCAGACTGGTCAAGCTTATTGGTCAGTAGTTCCCAGGGATGGTTGTGGGCCCACCCTTGTGCAGCTGAACCACTGTTGCTGTGCGCCATTTTATGGGCACATATCCTCTCGAGAGGCTGAGACTGAACAGGGCATTCAGATGCGGGGTTAATTCATTTTGGAGCTTGCGTATGACACAGCCCGGGACACCATCTGGTCCCATGGAGGCAGTGTTTTTAGCTTTAGATAGAGCCTTATCAACCAACGTATCAGTAATAATTGGAGTTACACAATAGTAATAGGCCCTGCAGGTGGTGGTGGTGGTGGGGATTTGCACTGAACCTGTAAGCCATGATGTTGGCAATGTCAGTGGGGTCAGTGTATTTTGTTCCATTTTGTACTAGCTCAGAACAGACCTGAGCATTGCCATTTAGGTTTTTGACATAACCATAGAAGGCCTTATGGTTATCCTTGACATCCTTGGCAACTTTCTTTTCGAAATTGGCTTTAGTTGACTTGATGAGGGCCCTCAATTTCTTACTAATGCTGATCAGGGATGATTTTTCTACTTGAGATTTGGCCTTTTTTTGTATGTCTCCTCCTTTTATTGTATAGTTTGCTTATGGCCGGAGTCCACCAGACTGTTTTTTTCTTGCTTGAGGAAGGAGTCTTGGTTTTATTTGGGATAGCATGGTCCATGCAATCCTGAAGATGTATATAAAGTGCCTTGGTGTAGGATTCTGCATCCTGGATATCATTATCCTTCTGCAAGGGAATAGTGAAGCTTTTCACTTCTGACGCAAGTAGTTTAAAGTTTGCTTTGGAAATGTTTTTTATGATGGTTTCTTTGACTGGGGGAGGTAGAGGGGTGAGGATGTCCAGGGTTATCAGTTTGTGGTCTGATCTGACCAGGGAGGGAGTGATAACGGGTGTGGTACAATGGGTGCCCATATTTGTGATGACTAAATCCAATATGTTGTCCCCTTTAGTGGGAGAACATACCAGTTGTTCAAGGGCATTTGAATTTATAAATTCTATGAACCGCTGGGCATAGGAGTTAGAACTTTGGTAGTTCGCCCAGTCTATACCAGGGTAGTTGAAATCACCCAAAATTATGGTGTTGGGTAGGACCTTTGTATTTTCCAATGCCTCAAGGAATGCTGAGTGAGCATCTTGGGACATGGTGGGCGATATATAACAGGCTATGACTTGAAATATGGTTTTGCCTGCTAATAGTTGCGCATGGATGATCTCTGGGGCATCATGCTGCGCCACAAACCTGGAGATGTGGGTATCCTTGATGAATATGGACACACCTCCACCCTTTGTACTGTGATCCGGTAACAGAGGCTGGAAGGTATGATATGAATTGCAACCTGGTAGTGCTGGGGTGCTCTCTGGGGCCTTGAACCAGGTTTCCGTCACTGCACAAACATTGATTTTCTCCATACTGAGGATTGCCTCGAGTGCGTACATTTTGAGGTTGAGACTTCTGGTGTTGAGTAGCATTACCCTTAGTTTTTGGTTACCTGTGCTGGTTACGGTGGTTGATTTGTCCTTTGAGCCTTGCCTAAAAAGGGACTATGGGGACGGCAAGAGCCTTGGCCAGTATTCGAAAGCCTAGGGGTGACAGGAGCAAACCATCTCTGGTGAAACAGCGAGGCTTGTCTATCATGTCATCTCAGGCAGACAGACACTGGATCCCCTTAGAATGACACCAGAAGCTTAGCCAATTGTTGAAATTGATCATTTTGTCTTTGTATTGTGGTATCATTATAGGTGAAGGTAGTATTCTACTCAAGGTCAGGGTTATACCAGCTTGGGCTACATGATCAGAGAGCTCCTCAATGTCTCTTTTCATGTAGTCCAGGGAGGTACATCTTAGATAATTCACACCAACATGTACAATGACAGCGTCATACTTGTACTTGTTCTGGAGTGACCTAAGTGCCTGTGTTATGTGGTGGATCCTAGCTTTCGACAGGCAGCTGACAGTAACCTTCTCCTTGTTCAGCCTGGTGAGTGGAACATCTGTGTGCCTTACTAGAGTCTCCTATTACTAGCATGTTGGGTATGGTGTTTTGCCTTAGGGGCTGTCGTGAGGCACACTGCTGAGGTGAATTATGTGTTTTCTGGCTTGTGTTTGGAGGTGCAGGTTGCTTGCTTGTCTGCTTCGGAGTGCCCTGTTTCTTTTTCAGATTGGTACCTAGTGCCTCCGAATATGTTTTTGTGTATTTATGTGTATGTTTTGCCGGTGCTTGTTTTGCAGATCCATGTGTGACTGGTGGTGTGATGCTAGTGTGTCTCTTCTCCTCTTGACTGTCTGTTACAGTCATGGGTTGAGAGCACTTAGCCTCCATTCTGGCTGTGTATTTGCATCTCTCACAAGTGTTTGTGTCTAGAGGTAAGAGGAGAGGGTTGTCTGTATACATGAGGCAGTTGTGACATTGCCTCAGGATGCCCAATTCCACCAGATGATCTAGAGAGTACACCTGAAGCTGACCTCTGGACATGCTTGGAAAAGTAAATTTCACTTGTCTTGCAGACAATTGAGGGTCTTATGCTGTATTATAATAGTGCTGTCTAGGAGATTTGGAAAATAATAGTGCTGTCTAGGAGATTTGGACAAGTGCTGATTTGGGTTATGCAAGTGCTGCAATAAGAGCAGTTGATCTGAAGCACTTGAGTTGAGGCTTGCCTAGTTCTAAGGGAAAAATTGCAGCGCAGACATTGTGGAGCCAGGAATAGTATACCCCAGCTAACTGGCACTGCCCGACGCTGTTCTGTGCGCAAGACTGCACAAAAAGAGAGTTGCAGGGTTTTAAGAGAGAGAGATCAAGGAGTTTGGAATTGACCCAAAATGGCCAATAAAACTACAGTTTCTAGGCAGTAACCACTCCTACAGGGACAGGCAGGCTGCTCAGTGTTAACCAATGCCACTGGTGAACACAGAGACTTCCCTTTAGCCCAAGTAAGCACTGGCCTCCAAGAAACTTACAAACAGTTCAGAACAGCAACTCTGTAACTGAACTTTTTTAAATTATAGAAAGTGGGAAAATAGCAAGATTTTTTTTTTGTTTTTGTTTAAGGATAGCAGAGACACACAAGTAGCAAACTAGTCAGAACAGTGCAATAAATGACCCCAACACGTGTGTGCTAGGTCAGAGGCAGGTAAAATGCAATTTTAAGAAAAACGATTTTAAATTAAGTGCAACACAAAAATGCAATAAACAGGCTCTAGGTATGTTCTAAATACTGTTTCTAACACAGATATCAACTTTTGCAAGCAAGAAAATGCCGAAAAGTAGGCAGCAATGCAGTTTTTCTAAGAAATAAATCAGAAGAAAATACTTAAAATCTCAAAAGTGGCTCCTTTCTTCTCTCAGCGTTTTCTCCCCTTGGTAGGTGCTATAGAAACAACTATCAAGCCTGGAAAGATGCCAAAACCACACGGCTGCAGGGTTTTAAGAGAGAGAGAGAGATCAAGGAGTTTGGAATTGACCCAAAATGGCCAATAAAACTATAGTTTCTAGGCAGTAACCACTCCTACAGGGACAGGCAGGCTGCTCAGTGTTAACCACTGGTGAACACAGAGACTTCCCTTTAGCCCAAGTAAGCAATGGCCTCCAAGAAACTTACAAACAGTTCAGAACAGCAACTCTGTAACTGAACTTTTTTTTTAATTATAGAAAGTGGGAAAACAGCAAGATTTTTTTTTTGTTTTTTCTGAAACCGTGGCATGTCTTCTACAGCACAAAACTTGCAACTTAATGTCACTGCTGTTAAAATATATTCTGCAACTAGCAAAGGAGATGCTTTAAGTAGTTCCACCAGTTAACATGTACATCCTACATATTTCTCAGAAGTATTTATAGAAGTGTAAGGCTTCTCTCTCTCTCTCTCTCTCTCTCCATATAACTACAGAGTTAGAAACAGAATAATATAACAATATATGATATTCAGCTCATCCTGTGTAATGCTACCACCAAAAGTTTTTAGTCTCTTACTTTGCTGTTATATCACACTTGCCTCAGCATTTACCATGAATAACTGATTTCACCCAATGTTTTTTTATCTCAAACTGTAAAGCCAGTGGATAGGTACATAAATAGCTGTACAATGGAGCAATACTTCACATTATCAACCCTTCCTTTATGCCCAAGTTTGCTTCTGAATATACTTCAAGTCAAGCAATTCACCTTCCATTATTCTTTTCTGAACCCAAAACAAAGGAGAGAGAACTCTACATACCTTGTATGTCCACAGACAATTCAGATTCAACCTGGAAAAGATTAAGAGTTTAGAAAAATCTAATGTTTTGTTTCTTTTGATGATAAGAAAAAAGGACAGACAGTTTCTAAGTAAGCAATTTCCAGATCATAGCTCTCAACCTCCCTTCTCCAAAATGAGGAACACTAGCCCTCATAATGTGTGACAAATGGGCAAAATGTGGAACACTTACTAATGGCTTACTAACACCTGCAACTAGGAAGGTCATATGATGGCTAAAATATGATGGTTTTACTTATAAAAAGGATATTTTAATGTATTAATATGATTCATTTCTATTTACCCATGGCTAGCAGTTGAAACATTCCTAACACTGAATGTGTGGAGACCCTTTCAATGTTGAACTTTGAAGAACATGAACTTTTTAAGACTCCAAATGAGGTATGTTCCTTGTAATGAGGTACACTTGAGAGCTAAGTTCCAGATAGCTGTATCAGTCCATTCAGTTATGTACACTTATCATGGTACAAGTCCCTGTCAGACCTATGCCCAGTTTTGAGACGTTTTGGAAAGGAGTGGACTCTAGATTTATTCTATAGGCAGTTTCATGGTCCTTAGCATGCACTTACAAAAAAAACTATGAAAGTTGACTCTTTTTCCAGAGCTAGAACAGGATTTGCCAGAGCTACTCCTTGGAATGACCCAGATTCTGTCCCTTGTCCCTCATTGCTTTCATTCTAAGCTGTGCCAATCATCCCTTATAGTTAAAGGCTACCACAACAGTGATCTAATGATGAAAATAGTACAGTTGTGTCCTATGGTGATTAAATGCTAAATGTAGCACAGCTGTGTAAGTTAACCTAGCATAACACTGATGTTTGAATAGCTCTCCATTGAAGTATTAACACCTTCCTTCCCCTTTTTTATTTATTGCCCTCCTCTGGAAAGTTGGAGTCCCAGTCACATTGCTTTGAATTTCCTGACATGATTTTTTTATATTACTCTGTTTACTTAGAGCTTTAGGCCTCATTCCCCTCTTTAGAGCAAGAACGCTCTGATTTTTGGTGTGCTTGCAACAGCTTAATGTGAATCTTGGTGTGTGAGAAAGGCACCCAAGCCTTTGTAGTTTGGCCAGATATCCAATAACCATGAGAAAATAAGTCCCATATAGCTAAAAATTACTGCATTACTGCAACAGTGATCTCTTCGAACATTTACTGCTATAGGAAGGTAACTTACACAACTTGTATTTTCCTCACATGTAACCTCAGCCCAACCCATTCGATTTATACTCTGTCACTTCTAATGACAGCACAGTTTACCAGGCATAGAAGACAGCACTAGCTTTAGCCACCCACTTTGCTACCTACTGCCATAGGAAGAATGGGGCAGATGGGCTGCTGCCCTGGGCGCAGTGCAACTGATGGTGGAAACATCTGTATTTTATTTATATTATAACTTAATGATTTTTTTCTCTACCTTTGAGCATTTGTTAGGTCAGAGATCCCTGCTGTCATGCCACCCTAACTCATAACCTAATAAAAATCTCTGAGATTTCTCCATCCTTTGAAGCATGAGTGTCAGTAGGCTATGCAAATGCATGCACAGCAGCAGTCTCAGCATTCTGTTCCATCCCTGGCTTGTGTCTAAATTCTCTCCATGTTGGCGTATGTAAAACCAAGGATTGATTTACTTTTAATCAGCCCTTGATTCTCCAAATGCCAGCATGTACAGGAGAGCGACACACACATTTTTTCGGTATTGTCATCTAATTTAGTTGTAAGAATGAAGAGATGATTAGATTCTTTCTGCAGAGATGTGTCACTCTGAAAGCTGATGCTTGTAGATCTTTCCATGACTTAGCCTAATAACAGACATTTATATTAATTTGCACTTATTACAGGGAAGCACTTCAAAATGTAGGGCCCTTTGCATTACTACATTAACTCATTTTAACTAATTTAATGCAATTTAATGAATATAGCAGCCTAAGGTTAGGAAATGTGCAGTTTTCTCTGTATTTCTTTGCAAAGAAGTGAATAGACTTAAATTATTGCTAAAACATGTTATTTATTCTAAATCATGTTCCTTTTTGAAACATACTATGATGTGTTTTACAGTATGATTTTCTGCATTGCTACTATTGATCATAAAAGCAGATGGCATAATTCTCAAAATGGTTGTTATTGTCAGGTCCCCGAACATTTCTTATGGTTATAACAACTGCTTTAGCATTCCCCTCATTTTATTATGCAAAGGAGTATACATGAGGATCCTTAACTGGCAAAACTGCTTAAATCATAAAATGCTTCCTGGTAAGTTTAGGCAGCATGGTTGCTTAAGTTTTAAATTCTCTGCCTCACAGCACCAAGGTCTAGGGTTCACTCCTGACCTCTGGCTACTGTCTGTAACAAGTTTTCATGTTCTTCCCATGTATGCAGGAGTTTTTCTGAGGTACTCTGGTTTCCTCCTCCTTACAAAAAACATGCTTCTTGATTAAATATATGTGGGCAGTTTAGAATAGCCAGTTTACCCTTCCCTCATGATCTGGGTCATCACTGAAAAGGCTATGAGTGCCATTTTACTTACCTGGTTAACAAATTGTTTTATTAAACTGAATAAAATCATTTTGAGATGTCCATTCCTGTAACATTATGAAATTTTTCATTAGCTTTTTCTTAGCATGAACACTGATATCTTCCGCAATGCACTGAGGATTGTACATGGACTTCACTTTCTTTAAACTCTAGTTTAAAGCATAAGAGATGATTCATTTATAATCTTGCTGCTCTTTCACAGCCCATTTCCTCAGTGGTCACTCACATACTGTGTGATGTGCAGGTAGGGTAATATGACTGAGATGGCATCTTCAGACTGATGCAGCAGGAGTGTTTTCATGACTCTTACAAAGTAACCACTATAAAAAGATTTAAAAAAAACACAGTTGCACTGCTTGCTACATAAACATAATATGCTAGGATCAATTGGGAAGGTATGCAGTATATCAGATTATTAGGCAGTGACATTTGTAAACATTAAACCTAGTTAATCCACCCATCATTTTCTTGAGCCGACACAAACTGTGAGGGGAATGAGTGAGTGGAATAATGTGTGAGGAAAGGCTCAGGAACCTTTACCTCTTTCTATTAGAAAAGAGGAGAGATGGGGAGATGAGATGTGTAAGGCAAAAAGCAAGGTGTGATGGAATTGTATGGCACAGGAAGGAGGAGAAGGTAGGAATAATAATTTAACTATATATGGGAAATACTGTGTACAGGGGAGAAATCTACAAAGCTGGGCTGCTCTAGAAGCTGGTATTTATGAAAAGTGAAAATTTTAAATGTTTTATTAAAATGTGTTTTTATTAATAAAAACAGCAGGGGAATTATGGTGGATAACATTTAAATGTATTGCTTTGTAGGTTAATTTTGTTTCTCTTTTCATTGCAAGTGGGTCATGGCAGCAGTATGACTAATCTTCTGTTCAGGGATGGCCTTATTGTTGGGGGTGGGTGACACTGATATCAGGAAGCGGCTATTGCACAAAATGGGTGCGTTGCCATAGACACCAAACACCTTTGCTCTGTTGCTGGGATAAGAACTAAAATGCAGTCAGCTTAGTCCAGATTGTCCACTCTACCTACTTAACCAAAAATCACCCAGAATAATAAAATCTCCATTCACTGTTTCCTCATTCCACTCTCCATAATAGACAGACACCCAGTTTATAAAGACTGCACCCTAAATTCTTAACAACTATAATACTTTCATTGCCATACCCATTCAGTGTGTTATTAACATCTTCCTGGATACTGGCTGATTCTCTGACATATGAAAATCCTTAAGTAGCATTCTCTTACCAAACATACCTAATCTTGCCTGTCCTGACCACAACTGCCCCATATCCCAATATCCGTCCTGACCACTGTCTCTACACTGAGTGAAAAAGCAGTGTCTGCACAGTTAACAAGTCTCCTGGATCAAAGTAATCTAATATGTACAAAGCAAAATGAGTTTTGAAGGGTCACTCCACTACTTTTGGCCTCCCTTTCTTTTACAGAAAACATCTATAGCAACATGGATTTAGGCAAACAGGTTCCTCTTATGAAAGCATTTGCCAGAGTATCCCACACCAGTCTGTTTCAAACCTTAACTAATTTTGTAATTAGTGATAGTAGCATTCACTGTTTACAACTGTATCCCACTAGCAGGAAGTGCATGTATTCTGCATATCCTCAGTCTTACTTCTCTATGCCTCCCTGCTCATAATCCATAACATTCTATACTTGGTTCAGCACTCTTTCTCTGTTTTCAGTAATAATATGTTTACGATACTAATGATATAGCAAACATACCAACAACTGGCAACTATCTTCTCTATGCTGATAGTTTTTGTCCTCTAACCCTAGTTACAACAATGTCTCTAAAGACTAGTCCCTGAGTTTAACATTACATGATTGACTCAAATCTTTATGACTAGCTACATTCTATTCTATAAGGAAGTACATACTCTTAGGTATCCCCCAAAAGTCTTACAACAATCCACCATTGCACATCCCCTCCCATGCATATAACCCATTTGAAGGAATCCACCAGATCAAACGTGGCTAGATCTGCTCCTATCATGCAAAATTAAAACCATCTGCAAATTCCAAGACCGAGTGAAAATATTATACCAAATACAACACTGATTCCCAAAAGAATCCAGGAAACTGCAGGTGCAATTCATCTTACTTGTCCTTTTTGTACATTATACCAATAATTACTACCTGTTGTAAACATCTTTAAATTTTAGACATGTTGTAAGCAAACCCATTTTTACCCTTATTCAAAAAAGCCTAAAATCTCAACTGTCACAACATGTTTACCCATTGTATGTTGTCTTTGTGCGCATATGTTTTGGTGGTGGTGTGGTGTGGTGTGGTGTGGGTTTGACAGACATTCTGTCTGCATAACCATTGTTAACTGTGTGTTGTACACTTGTTGGGACCTGTCCCATGGACTGCTCCTGATGGTTGCCATGTGTGCCCACTGATGTATACTGTCCTGATACAGGCATTGTTAGAACAGACATTGTACCAGAGTCCTTACATTGTTTCCTTCTTACTATGTGTATGTCTGTTTGCCATCATCTCTGGGGGTGCATATTGCAATGTATTGGATACCTACCAGGATTCCACTATGGTATCTGGTGCTTCTGTAATTATCTGTGTGCATTTCCCCCTACTTGGGAGTATAGTTTTCTATAGGTGTTGCTCATACTTTTCAGCTGCCCAGAGTTGTGCAGGATATCATTGTGCGCTAGTTAGCAATGTCATGTTCCTTATGCTGAATGTGCACTATTGGCATACAATGGGAATTGCCTTTTTTACATTCTGGTCGACCATATCTGTCAACTTTCCTACTTATCAAGGTTGTCCGTACTTTTGGCTTAGACTTTTGCTGCGTCCCTCCTAATCTCTCTTAGCATAGGTGATTGTAGGAGAAATGGTAGTAGACTGTGACAATACATAGAATTATAGATTTCCTTTACCTCTGAAAGTGCATGCTTACGTATATTCTTTGTTTCTTTACACCCGTCAGTTAAATAGTACTGATATTTTAAAACGTGCCCTGACTATTTCTGGAGTTGCCCATGCTTCTATAGGTATGAGGTTGACAGCAATGCCTTTCAAAGCGTCTATGTTCACCCATTGGAAAAAAACTTCATCTAACTATTCCATGAACGGTAATCGCTGAACGTGTTTCATCAAAGAGTGAAATAATTGTAATAAAAGTAGTTGACCAACAACAAGAAAGAAACCCACAAAGGTGGGAGGTTGCACCCCCACATCCCCCTAACTATATATATATATATATATATATATATATATATATATATATATATATCAACTCTGAGATCGTACTACACTGGGGAAAAGTGCACATTTTAAAGAGTTTTATTTCCTTTACCTTATACAGTGCAGTACTTCCTTGTTGTTGGCCAACTATTACCTTTCAATGATTTTTTTTTAACGATGATTTCACTCTTCAATGAAAATGATATTTACAGATTACTGTTCGTGGAACAGCTGTTTGATGAAGTTTTTCTTTAGTGTGAACATAAGCCTGCCTTTCTAGGCTTCTATTACTGGCTACTTGTTATGCTTGCGACTACATCCATTTACTACTATCCTCACATCAGGGTGAGTTTGTACCATTTATAGTAATGTAGATCTGCCTCTCTTTCTAAGTATTGAGCTGTGAGGGTGAGAGGTATAGCTTGGCTTTCTTGCCTATATACTGTGTTACACACATTGTTGATGTGTTTGCTCTGTTTACATACGGTCCATACCTATGCAAGCAACAGCCCTGCCAGCTTTACAGATATTTTGCTGCTCTCCTGCTATTTGGTATTTCTCATAGAGAGATTTGAGGCCATTTGATATTTTTTATTTATTGTTTTATTTGTACAAACTTGCATAGAGTGCATGGCTGTCACTTAGGTGTACTATGGTGGTGTGGTGCATTTTGATGGATATGTGCAGAGAGACTTGACACAATACAGATTCATTTCTCACTACTATTCCTATTGCTGTGTTCAGTTGTAGCCTTGCGGCTTCCTGTGATCTGGCTGCCTTGTGCTTTCCTTACATAAAATGTCAGTGGTGCAACAGGTAGCACACTGGCCTTTGGTGCAAAAGGCTGAGTGTTCTAGTCCCACACCAGGTAGATCTATTACTGACAATGCAGTACATCATAAGGGGTGTGCTGCACTCCTGAGTGTGTTGCTCTTTTGATGAGATGTTAAACTGAATCCCCATCTGCTCAAGTTGGTGATAGTTCAGGTGAATGCAAAAGATTCCATGGCACTTATCGAAAAGAGTAGTGCTCCTTTATTTATATATAAAAAAAGAACACTTATTTACAACATATTTACAAATGTACACATATATAGCTCATAGGATCATAGGATCATATAAAGTTACTAGGCTATTGGCCCTGAGACCCTTACGAGCCTAGCCAAGAATTTAACCCATGTTCCAACAAGCCAGCACCCTATGCTACTGTCCAGCAGGGACACAGGTGGAATCCTGGGGTGTATTTTCTGTTCCCTATCCAGTTGTCTAGGTTGCTGTTAAAAAGGGTTAATGAGGTACTTTGCTTAACATGGAAATGGAGTGTATTCTACAAAAGAAGGAATCTCTGGGACACAAGTCTGTCCCGCCAACAAGTCCTATTGATGTCACACACCAGGTTAAGGTCACGCATTACTCGAGTGGAGCTTGACTTGCAGATATGCACCAGTCCTTTCAAGATGGGGTCTGAGATTGCTCTGTATGCCAGACAGAGGTCACTTCTGAGGAGTCTGTAGGAGACTGAGTTGGGGGACAGGACCTTTAGCCTATCAGTGTAGGGTAGATGTTTGAGGTCCTGGACTCTGCTTGTGAGGAACCTCTGCAGTATCTCTAGCTGCTGCATGTGCTTTGTGAGGTACATGCCAAAAGGGGCATTGTACTCAATAATGGGTCTTACAAGGGAAAAATACAGGGGTGTTATGACCGCCTTGTCCCTGGATGAGCTACCCTTACTAATGAGATGGGCCATGTAGAAAGCTTTCCATACAACAGAGACAATATGGTGGTCAAAAGTCAGTTTGCTATTAACCTGGGTGCCCAAGTCCCTCACAACTGATTGCATGGTTAAGACCTTATTACCAGTGTGATAATTTGTGGAGATGTCACTCTCCCCCAAAGGAGATGATGATGCATTTTGTGGCATTTGGTTTGAGACCATGTTTGCGGCACCAGTCATTTGTCTGGGTGAGACTGTCTTGGAGGATGTCCATATCACTAGGGGAATTGATGACAGCACCCAACTTGCAGTCATCTGCAAACATGGTCAGCTGTAGTCCACTAGTTTTGGCCTGCACCTCAGAAAAGTATATCCCAAACAGCAGAGGCTCCAAGACTGATCTCTGGGGTACACAGCTCATTACGGGTCAACTGCTTGAGGTAGCTTCCCCTATTTTGACTAGGTGGTTCTATCAGTTTGCTACCCATCTGTAACATATGGATTGATGCCTAGTTGAGAGAGTTTATCTTTTATACCCGAGTGGGGAATAGTATCGATGGCTTTGCCCAGGTCAAGGTAGGCAGTGTGCACTGTCTTCTCCTTGTCCATGGCCTTGCTGACTGTCTCAAAGAAGTTAACCAAATTTAACAAGAATGACGTCCCCTTGATGAAACCAAGCTGTGTGGGATCAAGTGTCTGGAGGTTGCCAATGTCCTTGTTACTGAGGTCCATGATAATCTGCTTTATGGCCTTGCAGATCAGGCTAGTTAGGCTGATGGGACTATAATTTCCTGTATCAGTGGATACTCCACTTTTTTGCAAAGGGATGTCATTGGCTGTCCTCCACTTGGTTGGGACAAAGCTGGTACTCAGGCTTTGGTTGTATATGGTGCCTAATGGTGCGTCAAGTTCCTGCCTGAGTTCAAGTAGGATGCAGCCTGGAATGTTATTGGGTCCCATGAAGGCTGCATTTTTTGTCTTTGAGAGGGCAGTGATGATTTGCTTCCTAGAGATGAGGGGGGAGGGGTCGGGTAGTGGGGATGTTCTGTTTTACTGATGGGGGGGGACAGAGGGGTGAAGTTTTCACTGAACCTGTCTGCCAATATATCTACAGCATTTCTGTATGTGGTATCCTTGACCACCAGTTCTGAGCAGATCTGAGTGCTTCCCTTGAGATTGTGGACATATGTGAAGAAGGCCTTATGATTGTCTTTAGTAGATGTGGCCAGTTTGGACTCAAAGTTTGTTTTGGAGGATTTTACTAGTGCTCTTATTTACTTGTTCAGGCTAAGGAGATATTGTTTCCTATTAGGCACCTGCTCCTTCTTGGTTCTGGACAGCAATTTTTTTTCCTTTTATTATAGAGTTTATTTATTGCAGATGTCCACCAGACAGGTTTACTCTTCCTTGAGGAGAACGATTTCCTCCTGTGGAGTATTCCTGATTCCATGCAGCTATATAAATGCTCATATATCACTTTGGTGTAGGTTTGGACATATGTGCCAGTTCCTATGGAAGGGGAGTGGGCTGTGAAGCTGTTTATACCTTCCCTCAGGGGGTTGTAATCAGCTTTGGAAGAGTTGAGATATTCAAATATATTTACACATATTCATAATTTTTCCTATAATCATACTACATTTTCAGCACTATTAGCACTCCATTCCTTTCTTTTTCCATAACCACCATCTGATTTTACTTAAAACTGTTGCTAAAATCCATTTACCATTAAACATAGTTTAATTTATTTTTTATGCCTTATAACATATATGACATAAAATATCCTTGTATCAATTCTTTTAACATATTACTCCTCTTCTTACAATATCCATATTTAATCATATCCACGATTATTTTATCCACTTCTTTTATATCTTCAAAAAATTTCTTTACATAGTTTTCCGCATAACTTTTATACTCTTTCACTTTTTAAAAACAAAGTTCAATAGTTTCTGCTCCTTGACAATGTAAACATATTCTGTTTCTTTTCTTTTTATATGGCATATTTCCTTTTACTGGTAATTTATCTATTACCATTCTCCACAAAAAAAAAAAATCTTGACATTCTGCTTTCTGATTACATCATTTGCTTCTTATTTTTATAGCTTATTTTTTTCATCTGCTAGATATTCCCATGAATTTACATAGTAATGTTTTTCATTACAGTATGATACCATATGTTTCTTTTTCTATATCTTCATTTTATTTATTTATTTTTTTTTCAAAAAAAAATTTTCCTTGGTAGCATTTTATTTGCTCCGTTATACAATCTTTTTCTCTTTTACTCTTTTTACCATAGCACACAATTTATCTCTCATCTTCCATTTATTTAGTTTAACACTTTGTACAAATTGAATGAATGACATATACCACTGGGTTAATTAACCCTAAACCTCCTTCCTATTTATTTACATACAAAACTCCTGTTTTAGTGGGTTTAATCTACAACTCCATATAAATGAAAAAAAAATATCTGCAGTAATTCCCTTTTACATACTGTTGGCAAGATAAATACATGCATTAAGTATGCCAGTTTTGCCATCAATACTGAATTTATCAAATAAGCCTTTTTTCTGAAAGTTAACTTGTGTTCTCCAGAAAAGACAGGCTTGTTTTATTTCTTCTACTGCTTTTCTCTGTTGAATACTACTTATATCCTTATTCCCAGATATTATACCTAACACAGAAATTTAATTCATTGTAAAATATATGCCTCTACTTACTACATCACCTAAACCTTTACTTTTCTATTTGTTTAAAGCCATCCCTATCGCCTCTAGATACTTATTTGTGCAAAATATTACTTCTTTTAATCAATTTATTTTGCAGTTATTATAATGTTATCTGCATATGTTAACAGGACTGGAATTCCTAACCCTTTATGTGTTATGTACCCCACCTGCTTCATTTTGTAATTTATTTCTCATACTATCACATTTATAACCAATGCAAAAGGTTCAGAACTCATTGGCCATCCCTGTCTTACATCACTCTTCATATGCACTGCCTGGCATAAATAGCCATTTACAAGTATTTTTACTTTATTATTACTATATGCTGACATAATTTCCTGACTTTCTGACTTATATTATATTCTTTCATTAATACCCATAAAATTTCATGTCAATTTGTATCAAATGCCTTATTAATGTCTCCTATCATGAACATCGCTTCTTTTCCATTCATAATACCATCTACAATTTCTCTAATTATCATTAATGATTCTTGACAACCCTTCCTCTTTATGCTATACATAGTATCTTTCATATAATTTTCCATTTTACTTTCAAAAGCCTTTTGTATTATTTTCATAAAGATCTTGTAATCATTATTATTCAGTACAATCGTTCCCCAGTTTTTTGTCTTCTACCTTGCTTCTTCCATATGAATTTAAGTATTCCACTAAATAATTCTTTATACATGAAAACTTCATTTAACTTTTCATTCAAAATCTTTAGAAAATATATACATTTTTTGCCTATTCCTTAACTTTTATACATTTCATATCTACTCCCATCTGGTCCTGTGGCCAAATATATATTTACTTGCCCTTATCCTTTATTTAGCTCATATAAAGAAGTCTCATTTTCCAACTTCATATTCTCATTTTCTGTTAACGTTTTTACTTTCCATGTTTTTCCACTACATTCTTGTTTCTTTAAAAATTCTTGTACATATTGTACTTCACTATTAATCTTTTCCTGAGTTCTTTCTGTTTCTCCTTTTACATTTGTTTATTTCTCTCATTACATTAACCATCTTCCTTTACTAATCTCCTTAAGCAACTCAATAATTCTTCTCTTTTTCCTTGTAAAAATATATTTGCTTCTATAACAATTCCAGTATTTTTCTTGATTTCTTTCATTTAATTATTTTTCTTTGTCAAAGTACTTTCTATAATATTCTAAATCTTCCAATGCGTCTTTATATGTCTGTTATATTTTTATTTCTCTACTTTTCTCACATCATATTGCCACTTTAAAAACATTTTTTTCTATTTTTCCTGCAATATCATCTACTATTCAGACCAAATTTTATAAAATGTTCTTATGGTAATGTGATCTTTGTATCACCAATCTCTTTACTTCTTCATCCCATGTTTTCTCATCTATCCTTTTTATTCATTTGCCCATTTTATATATTCCTTGTTTTCCTTTATCTCTAGCCATATTGCAAGATGATAAGAAACTGCTGTTTGTAACTACCTTCCCTTCTGCTATAACTAAAACTTCTGATACTGTAAAATAATCTGTTTCAGTTATATACATGCCCCTTTTGTAAATCCATTAATTTTTAACCCAAAGTTTTAACTTACCACATTTTATAACTTCTAACATTTTTCTTATATCATTTCCTTTTTTGTATACTTGCCTCTTAAATCATAATTAGTTTCCTGTTATTATTATATTCTTATTTATCACTACATAGTGTAAAATCTGATGACTAAGCAGTTCCTTTCTTTACAATTAGTATAAGCATATAATGTTATAATGCTATATACCTGTTCTTTTCATTTTTAATCTACAGTGGTTAAGCTTCCCATTTTGCTAAACTTAAATGTAATATCTTTAATGTATTTCTGCAGAATATGACTCTTCCAGAACAGCTCTCATTCCCCAAATACAAGATTATCTTTCCTCCCATACTTTCTCTGCTTGTAATCTTTCTTCATTTTTAAAAATATTATATCTTCTAATATAATTACATCTACATCACATGTATCACACCACTCCAAAATACATTTTCTACTTACTATATTATTTTTTTAAACAAGAAACATCTTTATAAAATTATCATGTATGACATAGGCCAGGCTCTACTTACTATATTCTTAATACAATTCACATTTATAAAAAGTACTCTAAAATTTTTATTTTGCCTTAGAGTCATGATTTTAAAAATTCATAGGTAATTGCTAGGCTAGCTGTCCTAAAGGTCTATTCTAAGCCTAGCCAATTTCTTTATAAAGACAAGAATCAAACATTATACCTTGCGTCTGTGAGTCCAACACCTTAACCATTAAACCAACCCCCAGCTATTGGCTGTATATATTCTTTTTCATCCACTTCCTTTCTTTTTTTTGTTTTGTTCTTGTCCCTTTATTTTTATCTTTTTCTTTCTTTTACCAATATATTTCCCTTTACTGCCTCCCAATTTATGTTTTCTTCACTTATTTCATATGTCCTCTTTATTATTTTTTTCTCATCTAATTTTTTTCTACTACTTCTAAAATGTCTTCTTTGTTCATTTTCTTCTCTTTCTTTTTTCTTACTCCTGCTTTCATTTTTAGTTACATATGTAGCATTTCAATTCACATTTTTTGCATACTGTCCCACTTCCCCACAAATATAACATTTTTTTCATACTTACTTATCAAATATCCTTCTCCCAAACAAACAAACAAAAAAAAAAACATGTTTTGGGTTGTTCCCAGTGTTTTACAAAACCCCATTCCTCTCCACATTTATCATGCTTGGTATATGGGTATATTTTTCTCTTTTCTATTTTTAACACAGTATTATAATCCCATCCACAAGTCCATAAACCCTTTATCATAAACTTTTGTAATGCCCAGTACTTCTTTACATAAAGTTTTCAAATGTCCATTCAAAGTTTGTCTTTCTATCTCTGTTCGAAATTGTACATGAATTTCCTTTTTTGTCTCGCTGTTAAATGCTTTTGGGTGCTGACTTGCCTAAACATGGGCTAAAACTCTTGGCTAGGCTTATAAGGGCCTCAGGGCCACTAGCCTAGTAACTTCCTATGATCCTATAATCACGTAAAGATTCCATGGGTGACAGTCTTTCTTTTTTCATATTCTTCAAGAAAAACTTTCCATTGAAAAAACAGGGTCAAATAGAATGTCACAAAATATCTCTTTGTTATTAAGAATTAATGCTCTTATCTCATGCCCTTTTACACACAAAGGAGCTACTAAATTGTCCCACACTTCATACCTGTCCATTTCTTTGCCTTCTTTACTTTGAATCCTTACCACGTACTACTGCTTTCACTTTGACCTGCCTTTTTCTTTTCTGCTAATCCCCTTTTGCTTTCTTTCACTTTCCCTGCATATGTTTTCTTTACACAATAACTGATGACGTGGTGTGGTATATTGAAGATTTACCCACGGTTGACGTGGTTTAATCACGAGGGCAATTAAGTGAGGTTGAGGGTGATTGAGTGATTAAATAAAGCCAACCATAGGTAAATCTTCAATATACCACAACCATGGAGTTGGTTATTGCTATTATACAATGACATTATTTAAGAAAAAATACTTACTTTTCTTAAATAATGTCTTTGTAGAACAGCGCATTACTGTTCTTCCTCTGGTGGTGGTATACTGCTTCCTTGTGTTGCTGTACAGCGCATGCGTATGGGACTTGTGTTCCCATGCATACCCAGTACATCAATGCTTTGAAACAGAAGCAATGGAGAAAAGAAAGTCTCTGTTGCTCCATTTTTTTTTAATTAAAAAAAAAAAAAGTTTTGGACACTTTATACTAACCGAAAAAAGTTCGGGCGACTGGGCCTTTTTCCATTGGTATATTGTGGGATTTACAACGGGCACACTGGTCAATCAGCATGCACATTTTTGAATATTAATGGGGGGGTCATTGTATAATTTCCATCTCACCACTAGTTTTCAGGATTGTCTCTGCATCCTCTTTTGTGTTTTCTTCATAATGTTCCCCCAGGAAATGCCTCCTTCATTTTCTGTCTCACTTTGCATTACCATTTCTTTAAGTAAATCATCCTGCAACCCTCCTGACTGGAGGGTTGTAATTATGCATCCATCATTTGCTAACTCGTCACCATGAAACAGATTTCTTTGAGACATCTCCTCAGAATCCTACATGCATTTTCTGATCTCGATCTTGGCTTTCTCCTCCATTTCTCTTACCAGTCCATTATCTCCTTCTCTCGTCATCTGCCTCCCTGTTTCTCTGCCCCACCTCTGTGCCTGGAATGGAAACAGGAAGTGTTCATGCAAAATGAGTCCCACCCACAGCAACAACAACAACAACAATGAGTAGGGTAAGTTTCCCAATGCCCTGGCTAAATTTCCCCAAAAAGTATAAATATCACCTTGGGTTGCCACTGAAAAACCTAGTGGGATTAAATCAGATGATGGATGTCTCAGTTATTTTGGGGAAAACTGCTGTACTGCTTCAGTGAATATCAGGCTCCGGTTGCTTTCTGTCATGTTGTGTCCTCCTCCATGGCCTTAGCACAGCATTCCATGGATATATATAGTGTCTAACAGAAAACAGAAAACCACTTTTAAACTAAAACCTTACATGGCTTCACATTTTTAGTCAGTAAATGTTAACTTCTAATTCTCTAATTTGTTGCCTCCTCATTTAATTCACATACTAAATATGTTCTTTCTATTTCTGTTTTATTTATAACATTCATATCTGCTATCTGATGTTTAAGGAACTTATAATGTTAAAAGAAATTTATGATGTCCTTCCGTATCACTGTTGCAGTATTCCTTGCATAAGAGATTTCTTTCCAGGGATAGCCCAATTTCCAGCCAGTATGTCAGAGCCTTTAGAATTTATAGATGTTGTATGTCGCAAATATATTCCCCGTGCAAGGCATAGGGCATAAAGGTGATGTACAGGTGTACATACCTCAGAACAATTCTGCTGCCGGTCTGAACACCATCAGTGAATGTTGGTCTGATTGCTCTTCTTCTGTACTGGCTACTTAGCTGTTCTGTGCCCCATCAAGGGTCCTTCTTATCTTCTTCTTCTTTATTTTTGTTGTTTTGAGTTTACATGTTATCCAGAAATAGAAAATGTCAGTGTGGGAGGCAAATTCCCCATAAAGATTGTCACAAATAGTGTCTCTTCTGTTTGGGTGTTTCTCACAACCATACACTGTGTTCTGTCTGGCAAGCATTTGTCCCTAAGACCCTATGTGGTCATTTCTCCTTCTTGTCTATTTACCTAAAAAAACAGTGTTTAAAGTTGTTGGTGCAAGGTGCTATGGTGGAGTCTTCCTATCCTGAGGGTCAGCCTCCTGCCAAGAAAAAGGCCAAAAATTCAGGTCTGACTTGGCTGCTATCAAGCCTCCCCTGACATCTCTTTCAAGGCTGGTAAAAGCCCGGAGGATCGTCTGGTTGTTGTTTTGGATTCCTCTACTGCAACCCTGTCAGAGGCCTGCATGGATCCTACTTCTTGCATGTTCTGAGAGGCTTTACAAATGTTTGTTATAGATCTTGAGGGAGAACCTTGACAGACTATGTCTGAGGGACAGAGAGATTCTGCAGATTCTAGTTTGGGTGAAGATTTCTATTACACTAATAGAGTGTCAGTAGGGGTCTGACCTTCCTAGGGTTTTCCATGCAGACGTTCCTCAAAAGAAAAAAAAAAAAAAAAAAAAAAAACAACAACAACCATATTTTCCCTGCTGGCAAAGATCCCCAACATGAATGACAGTATTTTACTCAGGTGTAGTTTAATGCTTTGATGCATCCTCAAGTAGTCTCTGTGCCTGCTCCTCTCTGGTCATCTACTCCTCTTAAAAGACCTAGGGAGCAAGAGTCCTCTAATGAGAATCTGGATTCTGGGGAAGAGTCCTTGGCATACTCCTCTCAGATCCCTTTTCCTTTGGACTATGGGTCTGAAGAACAGGATTCTATTAGTTCAAATTCGTCTTTAAAAGGTCTCTCTTTTGGAGACACTGTTTCTCATATAATGGAATATTTCAAATGGGATTTTTCTCAGGTTTCTGATATTCAGAAGACGTATTATGGACTCCTCCAGATTGAGTTTCCCAAACCCTCTGCTGTTCTTCCAGTTCTGCCTGCCCTCTTAGACACATTTTCAGCAGCCTTTGTTGCCCCAGAGTCTCGGCCTCCAAGAAATGTGACAGATTTTACAAGGTGCCTGATGAGTGTACATTTCTGTATAAATGGCCTTCTGCTGATTTTTCTGTAGTGTCTGCCTCTTCTGACAAACCTTAAACTTTTGCCTTCAATTAAACTACTTCCTTCAGACAAAGACATTAGAGCCATTGAATGTCTAGTCAAAAACGTATATACAGCTGCCACCCTGGCTTTTAGGGCTATCAGTTACCAGTCTCATATGACTAGGTATGTTTTAGCCCTTCTTTCTCAAGATTCTCCAGTAATTCCTGACCTTTCTGATGTGAAGGGAAGGTTTTGACCTTTTCCTTTTTGGGTTCTACCTCTCAAGTGGCTTGAAACTCTAGTTATGTGTAGTTGTGATGTAGCTGATGCTTTTTATAGGGCTGCTGCATTTGGTTCTGTAGTGAGGCATTATTCTTGGCTTCATCTTCAACCTTTACCATATGACATTAACTTTAAATTGTTGGATGCTCCTCTTGATAATAAAACCCCTTATGGTTCTGCTGCTGCTGAACTCTTTAAGTCCCTCCAGGACAAAGGCAATGCCTTGCACAATTGAAACATATTTTTGTTTTCCCTATCCCTAAGTTTCAGAGGAATTATCCCTCCAAATCTGCTTTTATTCACAGACAGTCTCACCCTCCAGGCAAAGGTATAAAGCGGCTCTAGTTGTTTATCTCCAGCTAAGTCTACTCAGCCTCCTACTTTTTAGAAGCCTCCTTTTCAGGACACACCATCGGACAGTTTGCTTCCCCTTTCCCTCAGCCAGATTCCCTTGTCCTTTCATCTTTCTCTGCCCCTTCCCAGTTGGTTAAGGGTCACACAAGACTCTTGGTTTTGTCCATCATTCATCAGGGATATTTCATGGTGTGAAAATCCCTTCCTCCCTTTCTGGGTGTCCTACAACCTCCTGAGGAAAAGCTTCCTTTCTTTCCAGAAGTGCTTCAGGCTCTTCTGGCACAGGGCACCATTCATGTTGTGCCCCCTACCCTGAAAGGGAAGGGAAGGGATTTTCTTCTAGAATGTTCCTGGCTCCCTGAGGGAAGGCAACTGGAGACCCATTCTGGACCTTTCTCAGGTCAACACCTTTCTAAATGTCCTCTCCTTTTGGATGTTGTCCATTCACACCTTGTTCCCTCTTCTTTTTCCCAGGTCTTTGTGGTATCCCTGGGACTCAAGAATGCCTACCTCCACATCCCCATCCACCCACTTTTCAGGAGTATTTGCATTTCTCTATGTTGCTTTCTTACATTTTCAGTTCTTTGCTTTGCCCTTTGGCACCTCTACTGCTGCAAGGTTATTTGCCAAATGCATCACTGCTGTCATTGCCTTTTGCAGGATGAGAGGGGTTCATGTCTTTCCTTATCTCGATGATCTGCTCATTCAGACTTTATCCCCCAAGTTTCTGTTTAAGGACCTCTGGTTTACTGTTTGCCCATTACAAAACCTGTGGTTCACTATAAACTTTCAAAAATCAGTCCTGGTTCCTTTTCAGGATTATGTTTTTTTTCATTTGCAGGATCCAGACCATTCCCATACTGGCATCCCTGCCTCCACCCAAGGCTGTCTCTCTGATTGCCTTTTTCCAATTCCTTCTTCCTCTGGCTTCAGTCACAGCCAGGGATTTCTCAGGGTTCTCAGGTATATGGCTTCTACCATTCCTAAGCTGCCTCTAGCCAGGCTCCATATGAGAAGATCTCAGTGGTACCTCAAGTCACTGTGGCTTCAGTACTGTCATTCACTGGATTTCCTAGTTCCCTTCCTTCCCTGTCTCAAACTTGAACTTCAGTGATGGATATATCAACTTTCTGTCAACCTAGAGCTTCCTTTCCAACTTCCAGTCCCATCTCAAGAGCTCTTTCTGGATGCCTCAGACAGGAAGTGGGGAGCTTCCTTCATTTCTCTCAGGGTTCATGATCTCTGGCCTCCCCATTAGAGGTCAGATCACAGCCACATCAAGGAGATGAGAGCTCTCCTTTTAGCTCTTCAAGATTTTCATCCCCTATTTCTTCCATGGCACCTCAAAGTTTCCACAGACAATATCACAGAGATATTATATGTAAACAAGTAAAAATGGTCCTGGCTTCTTTACAGGCTTTCCCTTCAGGTCTGGGATCTAGCTGTCCATTATCAGGTGGCTCTTCAAGCTGTCTGCATTCCCTCAGAGGAAAATATTTCAAAATTCAAAATGTTATAGACAGTCCGTGTTACCTCTCATTATGGCTCAAAGTTTCCTGTTTAAAGTGTCTAGTGACTGTAATAGTCCATTGCAGTTTATGGGGGCATTTGTATTTTGCTATTTGTTTGTATGTGTTTTAAAGTGACCCTAGAAAAATTTTCTGTTATTCCATCCCACAAGATAGCATTTCTAGGTTGTCGCTTAAAATTCAAAAATGCCTGAAGGAAAGATGCTTTCTCATGTTCCTACATGCCTTTCCGCTAATACAAGGAGTTATTTTTACGATTCAAAATAACTGTCCAAAGATTGTTGTAAGAATTCCCTTTTGGCCTGGGCAGCAGTGGTTCTATCTTCTTTTGAAAATGGCCAAGGGTAATTACGAAAAGCTTCCGTACAGGATGGACATACTCACACAAGGCAGGGTCGCACTTATCCTCTCCAACTTTAAAATGCTCTAAATCCCAGTTCAGATGATAGAATTCTAACACCTTTTAGGCACCTTTTCTCTGAGGACATGCAGCAAGTGTTAAAGGAGGCTAAAATACCTGCAACTAGAAAATCATATGTGGCTAAGCTGGTGCCATACTTTAAACCAAGATTTGTTTAAGGCTCAATCAGCCTTTGATTCTTCAGTGTTTGTGTGGGTTATCATCCACTGGTCTTTCTTATTCTTCCATAAAGATTCATCTGTCAACTATTTCTGTTTGTTTGCCTTTGGATCGTCCCCTTTCTTCAACTCAAAGTAGTTTCTGAAAGAGGTTTTACATATCCATCCACCCATGAAAGAAGTGGTTTCTCCTTGGTATCTTAACTTTTGCTTGAAAACGTTCACTTTTTCCTTTTGAACCAACTTATAAGGCTGATTTGAAATTCTTGTCATAGAAAACAATGTTACTCATTACTTTCACTTCTGCAAGAAAGAATATCTGAGTTTACAGTTCTTATGGTGACTTAACCCTATCTCGTCTTTCATAATGGTAGGGTATCTTTGAGAGACAGCCTTCCTTTAAACTAGTCCATTCATCTCCCTGTTTTCCTTCTAGAACCAACTATAAGGGAGAGAGAGAGAGAAAATAATGTACACTCTGGATATCCACAGACTACTCAAGAAAATTATATTGCTATGACAAAGTACTTCTGGAATTCTAATCAATCGTTTATTAATTTTGAAGATAAGAGAAAAATACATTGTGTCAATACAGACATACAGACTATGCCCAAATAGTTGTCTCATGCCATTTAGTCTCATTATTCTTACCATGACAAGGAACTTCTTGGCAAGGTCAGAGCCTGCTCTACTGTGGCTAGTTCTATGGCTTTTTTGTATAGGGATGGAATCCTAGAAATGTTCTCTAGGCAGCAACTTTAGCTATTCCTCATATGTTTGCTAAGTACTGCAAAACTGGCTTTCTCTAAGGCTAGAGCAGGCTTTGCTACAACCATCCTCCAAGGGCTCCTAAGCTGTCATCCTTCCTCCTCTCTTTATTTCTGAGTTTTGGTATTTGTCCCATATAGTTTAGTAGCCTAGACTACTGCAACAATGATCTAATGATGAACACAGTACTTGAGTATGAAAACCTACCATAAGAGTAGATGCCTGAACAGATCACTGTTATAGCTCAGATACCATCTCCCTTTTTTTATGCCAGTGTAGTGCCTGTATCTCCCTTATTCTCCTTGAACATATTTTGTTGGCAGGGCTTCTGTATTTAGAGTCTCAAATCCTCTGTCTTGGAAGGTAGACACCTTATCTTTTACTTAAGGGGATGTTTCTCTGCTCCTTCCCTATCCTTTCAAGGATCCTGCACAAGATTAAGCAAGACTCCCCTAAAATCTTACTGGTGACTCCCATTTATCCCAAACAACATTGGTTCCCCCTTCTTTTTCACTTAACCAGGGGCAATTGCCACAAGTTACCTCACTGGATGGATCTTCTCACACAGTACAAGGGGTCTTTTATCCATCCTCACTTGTCCAGTCTTCAATTGAAGCTGTGGGTGATAGGATTTTGCTCTCTTTTAGGCACCTCTTTTCTGAGGCTGTGCATTGGGTCCTGCAGGAGGCCAGAAACTCACTACCAGGAAATCATATTTGTCCACATAGAAGAGATTTTCTGTCTGGTGCCTCTGTTATAACCAGGATCCCTTTTCAATGGGAATTACTCTGGTTCTCTCTTATTTTTGTGAGTTGCTCCATGCTGGGTTAGCATATTCTTCAGTTAAAGCTCACTTCTCAGCTATTTCTGCTTGTCTACTCCTGACTCCTCGAATAGCCTCTAAGCTTGAGGCCAAGCAATTTCTTAAAGGTGTCCTTCATATCAGTCCTCCTAGGAAGCCTATTCTGCTTTCCTGGGATCTCAGTTTTGTTTTTGAAAAATTGATTCAGGTTGTTTTTGAGCCTGCAGCTTCAGCTTCCGTTGCAGCATTGTACTTGGAAGACTGTTTTTCTTTTGGCCCTTACTTCAGTTGACAGAGTATCTGAGCTTCAGGGTCTTATGGTTCTTCCTTTTTTTTAGTTTTTCACAGGGACAGGGTTTATTCCCAGGCCTCCACTGAAAATTGGCTGTTCCTGGCCCAGTGGACTTTCCTGGTAAACAAATGCCAATAAATAAATAATAAATAAATACATACTCATAATAATCCTTCTTTTATGCTCAATGAGTTGCCTCTTAATTAGTCTTTTCATTTACCCTCATCTTTTCCTTCTCCTCATCTTGGATTTGCATAGGCAGCACAGATTGTATGGATAAGACTAAGGCCATTCACAAATCTGAGCAACGTTTTATTTTCTTTCATCCCGGGTCTTAGGGTTTGGCATTGTCTAAACAAACCAGATCTTCCTGGATTTCTAAGGCCATTTCTTTTTGTTATTCCTTTCATGGATTATGTTTTTCTGCTTCTGTAAAGGCTCATTCTAACAAAACTGTTGCTTCTTCTGGTGCCTTTTTTGAAGCACCGGATACCAATTAGGTCCTTGAGGCTGATACTTGGACTTCTGTCTGTATCTTCACTAAACATTAACAGTTGGATGTGTTTCCAGAGCAAGAGTTGGGTTTGCCAAGGCTATCCTGCATGGGTTTCTAGAAGACTCTTCAGTACCTTCCTCCTCCAAGGTTTCCTCTTGAGCTTTTGCATTCTCCCTTATGTAAGGAATACTGCAACAGCAATATGGAAAGACATAGTACAGGTGTGTGAAATCCTACCATAACAGTGCATGTTGTTCTCTTCACTGTTGCAGTATTTGCTCCCTCCCTCCTACTCCTTTTGATTTACACCTTTCCCCTCGACTTCTGGCCAGTGATATTTCTTTTTTGTCTCCTTCTGGATGCACATGTTTATTCTGGTCCCTAGAGACATTCTGGTCCTCCTGGGGCTTTTCATTTCTGAGGTATGTACATTTGTACATCACCTTTATACCCTACGCTTTGTGTGGGGAGCACATATGTCTATAAATGTGTTTATGATGTCTATAAATTCTAAAGGCTTAGGTATACTGGCTGAGTATTGGGCTACCCTTGTCAGGAGATCCCTGATGTAAGGAATACTGCAACAGTGAAGAGAAGGACATCTACTGTTATGATCAGATTTTACACAACTGTACTTTATTTTCTCTAGTATATGCACTCCTTTGTACAGATTAGGCATATTCAAAGTTTTAATGTATTCTGTTATTGCTTGTATATTCTCATGCTCACTGTGTACTGTTATTCTTGTTTGTATATTCCTGGTCTCCACTGAAAATAAATCTTCACAGATGGACATTTTCAGAAAACAAATGTAATGACCAAATAATAAGCATATTTCTTCTTAAATTACTTAGTGGTTTATAGGATTCATATTACTTGATTGGATGTACAGTGGACAATTTTAAACTCAGTGCTTTCTGTTTTCTGAAGTTAAACTCACCAGCTGCTTTTTACTTTGGAAATTACTGCTGAGATAGTTTATTTTGTGCAGTGACAGTGACCTCAAGTATTTGGGTTTTTGTTTTTCCATTACTATGTAACTATGGAGACATAATACGTAACTGTATTTTATTTATACTGTATGTGTGTATGTGTGTGTGTGTGTGTGTGTGTGTGTGTGTGTGTGTGTGTGTGTGTGTACACACACACACACACACACACACAAAGGGGTGTGCAAGCTTCTTTTCTTGAGCAGTAAATTTGACAAGTTTATTTTATCCATCTGAATCATCAGCGAATTGAGACTTGAAATATAACAAAAATCTCTGAATTAAGATGGTTTTGATTGTTAGTTGATGATTTTATAAAAATGTCTTAGACTCGGTTTCAGCCAAACATTTCAGTGCTGAAACACTGCATTGTGATTTATTTCTATAATCCCACAGGTCTTTCCTTTCACTCTTCCTCTCTATTTGGTGGAATCCTAAAGAACAAATCACTTCTATTCAAGAAATTTCATGCAGGCCACCTGTTGTGACCTTGTAATTTTGCAATAATTTTGTAATAATTCCAGATGTGTTGGTAATGTAGTTGACAGAAAGTCTCTGTGGAAGTAGCCCAAATGCATTCAATGTTATTAATAACAGGACATATTGCAACTGTTTTTTTCAATAAACTGATGAATAGAACATAAGTGTTTTAAGTTGCTTTAAATTTGCCAAGAGAATGAATTAGAGTTGAGATATCACAGTACCTGCTGTACTGTTCTTGTGAAACTTCAGAACGATGGCTTCTGCACAACTACTAAACCTAAGCAGGTAATGAGGAGTAACACACCTGTAGCTGTTCCTCCCACAGATAAAAGCCAATGTAATGTTTTATGTTAAGAGAAATGGGTGGATGAACACTTTTCAGATGCTAGAGGAGCACAACAGAACCCAGGATGAAAGTCATTAGCTTATAGGTTCATAGGTGTTTACTAGGCTAATGACCACAAGGGACTTTTTAAGCCTAGCCATGCATCCCAAATCTTTGACAAGTTCTGATACCCTTGATAAGTGTAAGCATGGGCCTGGAAGATGAATTATTTACAGATTACCCATGTCCATTAGAGACATAGGTGCCAAACCAGGGCTGAATTTCCGGTTTTCTATCCAATTGTCCAAGTTGCATGTGAATTGTATTAGGGAGGAACTCTGCTTCACATGGATAGGGAACCTGTTCCATAGATGGGGTAGACTTTGAGATACATACCTATCTCTCCAGCAGGTCCTATTTATATCACAGCAAGGTTTAAGTCTTTAGAATGGGTAATTCTGGTGCTGTTTGTTTTGTGGATATGCAGGAGGTCCATCAGAGTGGGGTCTGACAATACCCTGTATGCCAGGCATAGATCTCCCTTCAAAAGCCTGTAGGAGACAGAATACAGAGATAGGGCCTTGAGGCAGTCTACATTTTACTTACGCCCTGTATTCTTTTAGTGAGGAACCCCTGTGGACGTTCCAGTTGTTGGATATGCCTGGTTAGGTACATACCAAAGGGGGCATTGTACTCAATGATATGTCTGATGAATGCTGAATACAGTGGAACAATGACTTCCTTGGACTTAGATGTCATACCTTTGTTTATAAGTTGTGCAACATAGAATGGTTTCCTCACCACTGTAGACGTGATGGTCAAAGGTTAGATTACTCTATGTGTGTCCGTAAGTCCCTGACTGCTGGGTCAACTTTAAGAGGTGTATTGTCAATATGGTAGTTACCATGAATGGATGACTTCCCAAAGGATACTATTATGCTTTTCCTGACATTTAGTTTTAGTCCATGGCTTTGACACCAGTAGTTTGTCTATGTTAGCCCCTGCTGGAGAACATTTGTGTCAGTGTGAGATTCAATGACAGCTCCTAATTTGCAATCATCTGCAAATTTAGTCAGTCAGAGACCACTGAAAAGTAAATGCCAAAAAGGAGCGGTCGAAGGACTGATCCCTGAGGCACCCCAATTCTAACTTCCTGTGTCCTGTCTGTGAGCCAGTTGGCCATCCACCAGGTGACATATGGGTTAGTACCAAACCTATAGAGTTTGTCAACAATTCCTGAGTGGGATATTGTGTCAAATGCTGTCAAGGTATGCAGTGTGAATGATTTTGTCCTCATCCATTGCTTTGGTGACTTTCTCAAAGAAGTTCACCAGCTTGAGTAGGCATGATCTGCCCTTGATGAAACCAAACTGGGTTGGGTCCAGTGTCTGGAGGTTTACTATATCTCTGCTGATCATCTCCATGATAATTCTTTCCATGGCTTTACATATAAGACTAGTGAGACTTATGGGTCTGTAGATGGCACACCTTTGTGCAGAGGGATGACTTGTTGCCTTTCTCCATTCATGAGGCACGAAGCCTGTTTGGAGGCTACAGTTAAATAGTAATTCGAGAGGCCCTGATAGGTCATGTTTCAACCTGTTCCCTAGTGATAGTAGAGGGAGTTATATTTGATGATATTTCCTGAGGGAAGGTTGAGTGGGAGAGAGGAGTAAAGTTGGAGATGAATTTATCAGCCAGGAGGTTTGTTATATCTTTGGGCTCAGTATAGGTGTCTCCATTACAATGAGTTCTGCACACAATTGTGTATTGCATTTGAGGTTGCGGACATAGCTAAAGAATGCTTTGTGCTTGTCCTTGGCCTGGGAGGCCAAATGTACCTCAAATTTGGCTTTGGTAGGCTTTATTTGTCCTCTGAGTTGTTTGTTCAGTTTGATGAGAGTGCTTTTATCCTGCTGGGTGCTGCATCTCCTAATTTTTGCCATGATTTTTTTTCCTCCTGATCTACAAGCTATTGATTTTGTGATTCCACCAAGGTGGCTTGTTTTTTGAGTTAGTTCTGCACTTCTTCTTGGTGGGTACAGCTGACTCTGTGCAGTTGTTAACATGCTTGTATAAGGTTTCTCTGAGCAGTTTTGCATGGGTAGCTGTGTTCTCAGGGTGTATGGGGGCTTGAAATTTTGCCAGGTTGTCACTTAATAGCTGGAGGTTAACCTTAGAATAGTTCCTGAATACTCCAGGTTTAGCTGGGGTCCAGGTTTTATTTTTACTTCAAGGGAGACCATTTTGTAGTCTGACCTTACCAGGAAGGGCATTACAGTAGGTGCTGTGCAGCACTCTGCCATATTAGTGAGGAACAAATCTGGTATGGTTGCACCCCTGGTTGGTGTATTGACTATCTGGTCCAAGGAGTTTGTGTTTAGAAAATCCAGGAATCTCTGTGCATGTACGTTTGGTATCATATAGGATTCCCAGTTAACAGTGAGGTAATTAAAGTCACCCATGAATATGGTATTGGGTTGGATGGTTAGTGTTTCCAATAAGTTTAAATATATGGTATGGGTTTCCTGGGTCATACAGGGGGACCTATAGCTTGCAAGGAAGTGGTATTGGATTTTGCCTATGGTGATTTGAACATGGAGCAGCTCAAGTGCATTGACCTGTTTGACCAGCCTTGAAATATATTTATTTTTTATGTAAATAGAGACACCTCCACCTTAAGTCCCTGCCTGTGAAGTAGCTGGCCTAAATGTGTGGAAGGCATTATAACCATGTACTAGAAAACAGGAAACAAGAATGAATATTGTGATTCTAGATGTTTAAATCAGAAACAGTAGCAGTAGAATATGAGAGCAGCCTCAGTATGCACAATAGGAAGTCCTGCTTAAATCTGTCCAAACACCTCCCAGTGGCATTCTTAATAAGCTGTGAGTGCACTTCCCCAAACACAGATTCTTAAGGGGTAAAATGGATAGTCAACTGATACAAGCACTCAACTCTCCTTGTTAATAAGGAGAAATTAATTTTAGGCACTAAACAGCCTATAATTGCAATGTACCTTGCAAAGGTAAGGGAAAACAGCTTTTCTACTTTACAAAAAAAGCACCTAAACAGGCATGTCAAAGGGTCAACTTCCTGTGATTTCTCCTGCCCATCTGGTGAATCTGGGCATACTGGGGCAATGCAGCAACTGACTCATGTACACAGACAACCCCCTCCTCCTACCACACTACTACCTGTGAGAGATGCACTTACATAGCCAAACTGGAAGCAAAGCTCTCTCCAGCCAAGATTGTGCTAGACAGTCAAGAGGAGAAGGTTAACACCTGCACTACACCTCAAGAAACACATAGCCCTTCAAAACCCACACCATCAACACCCACACAACACTAAACCCACATATGCGGAGGCCCTTAACATTAACCTGCCCAAGCACCAAGGACCTCCGAAGGTGAAACGCAAACAAACACCAGTCACAACCAAAGTGACACATAGCTCACAACACCAGTGTGCCACCCAACAAAAGCCCCTAAGGCAAGACAACTTACCCAACACTTTAATCATAGGTGACTCTATAGTCAGGCACACTGATGTCCCACTCACCAGGCTGAGCAAGAAGAAAATTACAGTCAGCTGCCTGTCAGGTGCCAGTATCCACCACATAATGCATGCACTCAAGTCACTCCACAACAAGTACAAGTACGACTCTGCCATTGACCATGTTGGACTGAATGACTCAAGGCATACCTCCCTGGACTACATGAAATGAGACATGAAAGAGCTCTTGAATCATGTGGCCCAGGCAGGTATGACCCTAGCCCTGAGTAGCATCCTGCCTTCACCCAGAATGATACCAGAGTACAAGGACAAAATGATTGACTTCAACAATTGGCTAAACTTCTGGTGTCATTCAAAGGGGATCCAGTATCTGTCTGCCTGGGATGACATGATCGACAAACCATGATGCTTTGTCAGAGATGGTCTGCACCTGTCATCCATGGGATTCAGGTTACTGGCTAAAGCTCTTGCCACCCCTATAGTGCTTTTTTTAGGCAAGGTTCAAAGGGCAAAACCACCACCGTAACAGATACAAGCATGCAAAATCTGAAGGTAATGCTACTCAATGCTAGAAGTCTAAACCTCAAAAAGCACTCTCTCGAGGCACTCCTAACAATGGAGAACATCAATATTTGTGCAGTAACTGAGACCTGGTTTAATACTCCAGAAAGCACCCCTGCAATACCATGCTACAACTCTTACCACACATTTTGGCCGCCAAACCAAGACCGAAACATTAAAGGTGGAGGAGTGTCCATATTCACCAAGGATATTCACACCTCCAGACTAGCTGCCCAACACAATGCATCTGAAATTCTCCAGGTGCAACTAGCACTAGGTAAGACTGCAATCCAAATTGTAGCTTGCTACAGATCCCCCACCATGCCCCAAGATTCTCACTACACCTTTTTAAACATACTGGAAAATATTAAGATACAACCAAACATCCTAATACTGGGTGATTTCAACTACCCTGCCATTAACTGGGAAAACTACTCAGGTACCAACATCTTTTCCCAACGATTCTTGGAATTCATAAATTTATGTGCATACTTCTCAACCTCTTACTGCCAGAAATGTGGACAAAGCTTGACAAAATGGGGGGACAAAGGCCTAAAAATAGGGACATTATTTTAAGTTCTGCTCTTATAAACTTAGTTGCTAGAGTAACAGTGTTTGTTTTAATGTATATGTTCTGAAGGATTTGAAGTCTGAAACTCAAATGTATGTCATTATTTAGTGACTTCAATCCTCAGATCATCCCACTGATTTGCCAGAAAAACACAAATTTTAGAGGAGCAGACCAAGAATATGAGCCAAAAATATAGACATTCTGTGAAAATCTGTACATTTGAGAGGTGTGCGTAGTGTGGGCAAGGGTTGAGGAGAGCATCACTCCTCCCCCCACATGTTGCACTCACCACAGAGAATTGTTGTGTTGCACACTGCTCATTTACAGCTTCCTAAAATAAAACAAATAAGTGTAAAAAACAATCACTCCTATTTTTTGAAGTCATGGAATGTGATAGCTAAAACAATAAATACAATAAAATCACTGTACTTAATTATTCTTCCTGTATAATGTACTGCAGCTTTTACAGTGACACTAATATTCCATCTACCCCCTCCCCAATTTAAGTTCAGTTTCAAATTATTTTCTGTATTTAATTAGGTTTATGAAGCACAGGGTTGAGGAAGATGGCCACCCTTTACATGCTGTAAAAGCAGCGGCAGATTAACAATAGTACTACACATGCTTATTAATTATTCATAAAGTGATCTTTATTTAGCTGTGCATCCAGAACTGAGTGGTACAAGTTGTTGATACCAATATTGTTACTCACTGAGTCACTGTCTCAGACTTCAAAGAAAATCATTAGGGGTTGCCCTTGTCCTGTTTCCGGCACAGTATTCAAGATATGTCGTTTATTTTTCACATTTAATATTGTCGGTTTTATCTTCATTATTATCTTTTTAAACACATATAAATGTGAAATATAAAATATTAACTTATGGTCATTCAAAAGTCAGACTTTAACAAAGTATGAGACAATAAAAATCAGTTTGGGCAATAAATCCAAATTCGGATTCAAATTTGTTTAACTACATATTATCTAGGCACTCCTATAGGAACATGGAAATATACTAGTAGGTAGTCATTGGGCCATAAGATGCCTAGCCATATATGCCTTTAAGCAGAGAAAAGTAAACATTCTTGCCACCCTTTACAAACATGTAATAGTGCTCACCTCCCAAATTGAGTAAGGCAGGGCAACAAGATAACCCTGGTGTAAACTTGTGTCTACCCATGCACTCATCAGAATTAGTCTTAAAGGTAGCAAAAGTAGTACTTTGTTTGACTGATAGTGATTACTTATTCAATAGGCTAATATGTTGAATAAGAAGCCTCTAGAGAGAAAATATAATAAGAAAAATGATACATAAAATGAAAAATGTCACTGAGGCACTCAGTCAAAGTAGGTCAAAGAGATTAGACCAGAATATCAGTCATTCCAGAGGTTAGTTCATTCAGAAAGGTAGCTTTTTAGCATTGTCTTAAAGCTGCTGACAGCTGGGGCTGATCTCATCTATCTAGGCCGAGTACTCCAAAGGTAAGCCACCTGATTAGCAAAGGAGCATTCTTCAGAACAACCAAAACAAACCCTTGGTATCTCCAGTAGCCCAAGAGTGGAGTGCAGAGAGAATGAGAAGGCTGGTACCAGTTCTGGAGCCCCTTAAGGTGATGGGGGAGGGATCTAAATCATGTAGGGCAAGAAAAGCATGGATGAGAATCTGATAAATTATCCATTACCTAACCAAATATCAGTGGAAACTTTGCAGTACTAGTGCGATGCATTGGTATTGAATGACCCCAGTTAGTAGCCGAGCTTCAGAATTCTGCATGGTTAAAGACAGTCAAGTTTAACATCTGACAGCTCCAGGTACAATGCAGTGCAATTCTTGAGAAAAGACCAGAGCAGATACAACCAAAGTCAGATCAGCTAAAAGGATAATGTACTTACCGAAGGGTGCATTTCTTAGATGAAAACAAGAGGACTTGATCAAGGTAGACTCCAGGTCCCTAAGGACAAGAGATAATTTCAGATATCAGTTCAAAACTCAAAGCTTTGTCACAAACTTCAGTTTATCACAACTGTAGATAATTTCAGGAGCTAAAACTGAAGGAAAAGAATTAGGAATGGTGACATGAATGGCCATATCTACCATTTTGACCATACTGAATTTAAACCAGTTATTGATCATCTAAAATAAATTTGTTTAAGGCAGACATAGAGTCTTGAGTCAAAGTGATGTAGAGTTACATATCATCAACACCGTAGTGAAAGTAGAAGTTGGGAATAATTTTTTTCTGACTTGTTTATACAGGTGGCAGAAGAGGTTAAAAGCAGCATAATGTGCCTAGCAGGAGAATGAAATGTGTAAGATTCACCTGTTGGAAGTTAGGAGGTAGAACAAAACCATTGTTTTACAAGGGTGAAGCAGTGGCTTATAACTGTGTGATACATGCTGCTGTGAAGGATTGACGTTAACAGTCGGCCAAACTTCTGAGCAAAGCAATACCTTGTCTGTTATAGAATAAAAATTAGAATTGCCATGGCTTATTTGAGTTAGTGGTACTGTATTTATGTCCAGTTAGTAACCATTAACAAACTGTCACAGTGCTGTCACCTAATTAAGGTAAAGAAAAAAAGATGCATCAAAACAAATCAGGAAAACTCTTCAAATAAAGCTGACATTTGTTTGCTTAGCAACCGAACAAATTAAATATTTTCTAGGATTTAGGAACAAAGATTTATAACCATGGGAAACACAAACCTTCCTGTTAGGGATGAGAAGCTACAATGATTCTAGTTAACATGGGAACAGCACCAATGCGGATGGAGAAAATTCAGGGAAATATTGCTATTCTTTTCAAAGAAAATTTGGATAATGAACCATGATGGTATTTTCAAAGTCTATTTCCATTTTCCATTTGGTCATGTTTCATAGGAGTTTCAAGGCCATTTAGTCCAAAGACCATGTATGCTTTGCATATACCCACCCTCAGACTTTCCTACTTTTTCAAGGAGTGGAAGCTATTTTTTCCTAGGATAAACTTGAGAGCATCTATCCAGTTGTCTAGGTTTAGTTTGCATTAGCTGAGCCATTTGCCTTACTGAAATATAGCTGGTCAAGGATTACTGGCTCTCCAGTTGTAAGGTACATTTAAGCAAGGCACTGATCACCCCTCAGGGACATATAAGAGAATAAATGGACAGGGCTTTAAGTCTCTTTTGGTAACTTAAGCTTCTTAAGACAAGGTATCTTTTTTGTTAGGAAGCTCTGTGTTTTTTGGAGTTTATTGATATGTTGAATGAAATGCATGCCAGACTAAGTGTTGTACCCTATAGTGGGTATGATCAGTATTTAATGAAATGCAATGACTATACTAAGTAAAAAAGAGAAAGATTTTCTGACTATAGTTGTCAAGTGATGATCAAAGGACAGTGAACTGTTAATCCAAGTGCCCAGGTTCCTGACGACATTTTTGTTTGGCAACAGTGTATTTTCCATACTATACATTATGGTAATTTCTGTTTTCTTAAAGAACCAGTACTATATTTTTTGTGTTCAATTTAAGCCCATTTTCCATACAGCAGGAAGTAGCCAGAACAAGCTCTTTCCGAAGATAACCTTGGCGGGGGCACTGTTGACAGTTACATCAAGTTTCAAGTCGTCTTCAAATCTGGTTAACCAAAGGTCCTGACTTTCATTTTATAGAATGGAAAATTAGATGCCAAACAGCAGACGACCCTGGAGAGGCCCCTGGCAGACATTAGCACTATTTGAAGGGGCACTTACCACATTACCTATGTGGGTTCTGTCTTTCAGCCTTTTGGCTCTCAATCTTACATATGACAACTTTGTTCGAGAATGTTAGTTTCCTTACAATTCTGTAATGAGATATGGTATCAAATGCTATGGTCAGATCAAGCTAAGCTGTACCAACAGTATGACCACAGATAGCTTGCATAAGCCTCTTGACGAAATTAACAAGGTTTAACAGGCATGATCTCTGTTTGAGAAATCCAAATGTTGGAAGCACTGCTTAATGAGATTCTTATTATCATAACTAAGACTAGTTATGATATGCTCCATAGCTTTTCATATCAAACTTGTATGGCTGATTGATCTGTAATTTCAGGGTCTATGGCAGTGCCACTCTTACAGAGGTGCATGGCCACAGACTTCTGCCAGGATCGGGAAAAATTACATGTGGCTAGGCTTAGGATAAACAATCTAAGACGATGTTCGGAGAGAATCTGCTTGAAACTCTTTAATAGACAACCAGATATGTTGTTAGAATCCATTAATGAAGTTTTTTTTTTTAAATAATACCTTAACAACATGTTGTTTAGGGATGATAGGGGAGTAACGGATTTAGGGATGAGTGGTGTTTGAATAAGTGTTTTTGGATAAAGTTTGCAGAGAACTTATTTGTTAGTATATTTACTATGTAATTTGGGTTGGAGTAGGGGTCCCATAAAGAAAAACTTCAGAGCGATGTTGAATGTTATTTCTTTAGTTTTCTAACATAGCTAAAGAAGGATTTGCAGTTATACTTCACTCAAGAAACACATCTCTGTTCATGGATTGCTTTACTGGTCCTTATTTTGCTTTTCAGTATCTCGGTGACTTTTTTATGCTATCCTCATTCTGAGGAGTTCTAGTGTTACTATACATTTTAGGGAGTTTTACATCTGCAATCCATGGAAAGTTTACAGTGTATATTTGGCTGCAGTTGGGACTCACTTAAGTGGGCATAAATCTCCTTAGTGAATTTGGCTGCTGTGTTGGAGTCAATGGTACTGATCTCATTTGTAAATTTAGAAGATTAATTTTGCAAATGGTAAAAGGTTTGCCCTTCTGAAGTACTTAAATATGGAAATGTTGGTATGGTGGTTTTGAGAGTAAATGTCACTAGTTTATGGTACAGTGTAACTGGAGAAGAAGAGACTAAGGGAGTGGTGGAGATAGAGACAATATTAGTAAAGACCACTTCCAGAATATTTTGGCATGTAGTGTTCTCACTCACTATTTGATCCAGGGAATTTCTATTTATCAAATACAAAACAATATCTAGGTCCACCCTACATTAGAGGTATAGGTGCACCACTCTCTGGATGGGTAACTGAAATCACCTAGTATTATGGAGTTATTGCTTGCAGTAATTTCTTCTAAAACCTCTAGGACTTTAACAAGATAATTTTGAGATGTAGAATTTCTGTAACATACAATAAGCTCATAGCTTGTCTTGTTCATGGTAAACTGAATATCTAGTAGCTAATTTTGTGGATATCTGCTTAGATGACAAGGTCCTCGACAAATGTGGAAATATTGCAGTTTTCTTCAGGCTAGCAGACATAGTAGGTGCAATGGCCAATTATGGGGGGAGTGCTTTCTTTACATGTAATTCATGTTTTTGTAACTACACATGCATGGGCATGTTCCAGATGTAACTTTTTTCTCATCCAAGCCTGTGATTTGACATTACCTTAGAGTGGATGATGATATCCTTTGAAATATCTGTTACTCCTGTTCTTTATTTCATTTTTTTTGGGGTGGGGGGGGTGGGGGCAGGTAGAAAATGTTGCATGACCCATTCCATTATACAATGGTAAATCCCAATAGCCTTAGATCAGAATCATAAATTCTAGCTAAAACAAATAATTCAAAGAATTTCTTTTAATATGTTTTTCTTCTTCATCCCTCTTATGGAGTGTGAGCATGGTTAGGGTCTAAAGTAGGGGAAGTTAGCTGTGTGGTAGGAGGTATGTTAGGCGAGTTTGAGGCTGATTTGGCTATGCATTCTTTGAAGCATGTATTGAAATAAGTAGCTGTTTGAAGAGGGGGAATGTCTGGGTACCTTAGGAGGTAAAATTAGATGGGTTGGTAACCAGAATCCAGTCCAGGATAGATTTTTAGTAGTTATTTTTGACATATCTTGTTGGTGTATTAATACGTTGAGTAAATCCAAAGAGGTTCATTCTGTTGATTGCTGAATTTTCATATGAAGACTGACAGTCAATGTTTACAGCACCCAGGAGGAGAATTTCATCTGTGACTGTATCTGCTGTCCAGGATAGTATGTTTTCAAGTATTGCAATGTTCTTTACTGGAAGATATATATATATATATATATATATATATATATATATATATATATATATATATATAGCATAGCAATGCATATGTTCTTGGCTCTATTAAATTTTAGGAATGAGAGTAGGATTGGTGCTTTTCCAATATTTGGGACTGTGCCTGTATAAGAAGTTACTGTAACCATATTTGAGAAGATTAGGGCTATTCCATCTGCTTTTTTGTGTGTTTTATTGAGCCTAATAATATTACAACCAGAGGTCATGAATTTTTAAAAAACATTAATAGAAGAGGGGATCAGAGCTATACTGAAACCATTCACTCATTCATTGTTTGATACCCACTTTATCCTATTCAAGGTCTTGGAGAGCAAAAACGTATAAGGCTGAGATAAAATCCTGGACCAGGTCAGCCAATCTCAGAATAAATGGGCAGACAGAAACAGGCAACACACACACACCTATAGAAAACCTAAAAGATTGTCAGTTCATCTAATAGCATGTTTTTTTAATGTTGGCCGAAACCAGAGCACCTAATGAGAACTTGTGAGGAGACAGGGAAGACACACAAATTTTACAGAGAAGGTACTGCAGCCAAAAATTGACCAGAGAGCCAAGAAGTGAGACAACACTAATTGTACATCACTGTGTCATGCCCATAAACTATACACAGTAATAAAATGAAAAGGTCTAGACTTTGTTAAGATGTAGGTAAATTTATATGACCAGTTCACTAAAGTGATTCTTTTACTTCTAACAACAGTAATTAAATAATTAACAGCAGGGAAAAAGGTCTTCTCATTCCTAGAAAGAAGCACAAATCAAACCTCTTAAACTTTTAGTACAGGAAATCTGAACAAAGCTCAACAAAATGGGGGGACAAAGGCCCAAAAATATGGACATATTTTAAATATTGCTCTTCTAAATGTAAAAAGTTGCTAGAGTAACAGAATTTGTTTTAACATACATTTTTTGAAAGAGATGAAGTCTGAAACTCAAATTATGTCAATAGTTAGTGGCTTCAATCCTCAGATCATCCTGGAGATTTTCCAGAAAACCACAAATTTTATGAGGAACAGACCAAAATTATGAGCTGAAAATCTGGACAGTTGAGAGGTATGGCACGAATATTAATAATAGAAAAGGGAAGGATCAAACATTAATGTTATTTTTTAGCCAATTTTTAAATTATTTATAACAGTTATTACAGTCAGAACTCCCCCTCTATAACTTACTCTGATAATATGGGACCAACGTGGAGTTGTAGCAAGTAATCAGATTTAGTAAAATATTTAAATTATAAAACCAGAGAAACTACTCCTAAATAAACTGTTTTACTTACAACAAGTACAGATGCTGAAAAGGCATCTGACCATATATGCTGGTCATTTCTGAAGCAATCTTTTTTTTTGTCTGCCAACACTGATTTCAGATTTCCCTTGTGGTTTGCCTCATTTTGTTCCTCTTCTCATTCTCTAGAATTGTGACATCCCCTTTGTGTAAGCCATACTGGGATGTTCTCACTGTTGTAAAAGTTCCTACTTATGGGGGTCCCCAATCCTCATGGGCAGGCACTTCAGAAGTTTGAGGCACAACATCATCATCAGTGGAATGGGAGCAGAACAAAGAGCTGTTATATTGCGACTTGCAATATTTTTTTTCTGTAGCCCTAAGTCTGCTCCCATCATGCACGGACATCAGCATTGGGTTGTGCAGGCAAAGGGGTGTGATTTAAGAGTGTTTCCCTGCCGCAGGTTTATAGGGTAGTCACGTCTTTCTCTCTTCCTGCCCCTCAGCCCAATGTCATCTATCTAAGCTCCAGCTTCCACTGGAGCTCTAATAATATCCAGCATTCTCCCACCCCCGCTCCCTTAGATAGGCAAGCTCCAGAGTCACTAATTGAACTCGGGTTGTCTGGGCCATTGTCAGGACTTCATCCCTCTACCCCATCAGTAAGGCTTGGCCATTTCTTAAATAAATCCTACTGCATTTTGGCTTTTTATCCTCTGTAGTTTATTGTATTCTAGATAATTATGAGTACTCTAGAGCTAAAGAAAACTATCAAGGGCTTTATACTTAACATGGATAAACACCATTTTTGATTTGCTGTTTTTGCAGAATGATAGCCTGGTCAGTAAGCCATTCAGATGGAATGTAAATAGAATGTTTAACTGATGAATTGTTAGTATAGTTAATGATCAAAGGTAGTTCATAATTTGCTCTCTGTAGATGTGAGACAGGGTTTGATTCCTTCCACTTCTCTTTGCCTACTGTGTGACTGTGAGCAAATCACCTGCACAGTCTGTGCTCTTTACTTAACCCTGAAAAGGGACACTTGTGTCCCATGGGTGTACCCAGTTAAATGTATAGAATAAAAATTTAAATAAATAATTCATCTCAACTCTTTCTTTTCATATTTAAAAAAAAAAAAAAAAAAAAAAATATATATATATATATATATATATATATATATATATATATATATATATATATATATATAAATACACATACACACACACACGTATCAGTTTTGGGTACTATTATACTCTAAAACTCTCTCTGATAATGCAAGTTTTCATTTATTTATTTTTGTTAATTTTATTTCTGTTTGTACACCAGGTAGGTAGACTGGTGAGAAGATTCTTTTCAGCAATAACCTGGGCCCAGTTGGGGATATAGTTATACTCATTCATTAAGTGAGATGCAAACAAAATGCAGTTATACATACACAAAGCCAATGAGTGAAACATGTAGGTGTACAGAAATACATATGCATAAATACCTAGGGTGAAGGATTGCAAAGTCTGATCAGAAAACAACAGGATGAATATAGCAGAATTGTCAGTCTTTATTAATGAAAACATTGACATGCAGTGTCCTTATGAAATTGCTCTACAAGTGTTGTTTTGAAATCTTTTAGTGAGTCATTTCTCTTCAGTTCATTGAGGATGTCTCAAATGGCAAGACCAAGTCTTGAAAAGGCTCTTTCTCCAACTACAGTTTTAAGTTGAGGTATTTGAGGGGAAATATGATTAGGTTGCGAATTTCTGAGGGAGTAGTTTGGTTCTTTAATGGACAGAAGTCTCTTTAGAGGGGAGCAGTAGCTTTCATGTAATACTTTAAATATTAGTGAGCCAAGTAAAAAGGCAGAGCTTTCATTTACTGGGAACCAGTTTCATTTTTTGTAGAAGAAGGCAGTGGTGAGTAGTGCTTATTGCCAAAAGGGCAAATCTACATATTTTGTTTACTGTGGTTTCAAGTTTCCTCGAATTTTGTGAGAAATGGAAGGTTAGTAGAGGAAAGCAGTATTCAGGTTTGGGGAGTAGTATATTTTTATCTGTGGTGAGTTTAGCAAAATGAGAAAGGAAATGGGTGATTCTAAATTAAAGCTTCAGGTGAGAGAGGAACTTTTGGATCATTTTTTCAGTTTGGTTGGAGAGAGTAAATGAATGGTCAAGAATAAGCCTGAGATATTCATATTCAGTTACAAGTGGAATTGCATTGTTATTAAAATCAACTATAGTAAATATAGGCATCTAGGGACATTTTTTGTGAGAAGGAGAAGAGAATTACATTTTTTATGGTTTATTAAGAGTTTATTAGAAGTGACCCAGTGGTAGAATTTGATGAAGAATGGTTGTAACTGAGTTTACAAATTATGAGGGTGTTTAGTTGCTTCTAGCTGGACTATGTGGTCTGCATAGAGTACAAGGTTTAAGGAGTAATGGTCATTTGGTAAGTCATTAATAAAGAGAACAGAATGAGGCCTAGCACTGATCCTTGTGGGACACCACTGTTAAGGGTAGCACCTGGGGACACAAGATCATTTGCATGAATTGGAAGGTTCTGTTTTCTAGATAACTTTTGAACCACTTAATAGTAGCTTCACCAACGTTTAGCTTGTTAAGTTTGTTTATGAGAAGTATATGGAAACTGTTTTAAAGGCTCTGGTCATATCTACAAAAACACCCATGGTAATAAGGCCTTTGTTCTTGTTGCAATAGAGTTTGTGGCGGTGAGTAAGGCTGTGAGATTGCTAAAGGCATTTCTGAAGCTGTGTTGATGTTTGAGATGAGACCATAATGATGCTATGGAACACATCATCATGGACAAAATAAACAAGGATATAGAGAATCTCCAAACTCTGGATCCCACACAGTTTGGTTTTGTGAAGGATCATGCCTGCTCAACCTGGTTGACTTCCTTGAATCAGTTACCAGAGTTATGGATGATGGCAAGGTGGTTCATACAGCCGACCTTGATCTGGCCAAAGCCTTTGAGCCCATTCCCCACTCAGGAATCATAGAAAAACTCACTAAGCTAGGCATCAACCCCTATATCACTAGGTGGGTTGCAAACTGGCTCACAGATAGAACCCACAGTGTGAAAGTAGCTGACTCAAAGTCAGACTGCCTACCAGTCATGACTGGAGTCCCATAGAGTTCAGTCCTGGGTCCTCTCCTGTTTGGTATCTGCTTCTCTGAAGTCCAGACCAGCATGAAGGGACTCTGGCTGATGAAGTTCACAAGTTGGGAGCTATTATTAACTCCCCAAGTGATGCTGACATCCTACAGAAAGGCCTCATTGAGACCAATGACTGGTGTTAAACCCATGGCCTTAAGCTCAGTGCCAAAAAGTGTGTCGTCTTCCCCTTTGGGAAAAACCCAGTTTCCATGAATTACCACATCGATGGTAGTCCACTGAACACAGAAGGCGTTATAAGAGATCTGGGAACACAGGTTGACAGCAACCTCTCTTTTGACCACCACATTGCCACTGTAGTCAGAAAGTCCTTCTACGTGGCACATCTCATTACTAAGGGTTTTGCATCCAGGAAGAAAGAGGTCATTGCCTCCTCTACTCTTCCCTCATTAGGCTAATCATCGAGTACAATACCCCATTTGGCATGTACCTCACTAGACACCTGCAACAACTGGAGAGACCACAAAAGTACCTTACAAAGAAGATACTAGGCCTTAAACACTTGTCCTATATGAACAGACTCAAAAAACTCCCAACTATTCTCTCTCATATCGCCTACTTAGAGGTGATCTCTGCTTGACTTACAAAGCCATGTCTGACCCAGCTCTGTTAGAAATGCTACATCTAAAGAAATCCCAATCCCTCCACACCACACACTCCAGAGACCTTAGCCTCATTACCACAGTCAACAGGACAAGCTAGAGGGACAGGCTCATAACCCAGAGACTGCCCATGCTATGGAATAGACTTCCTATACATGTCAAACAGAGCATCTCACTGGACCTCTTCAAGAGAAATCTTGATGAATGGATGGGAAATAGAAAATTCACCCCAGGGATCACTCCAGTGGCTCTATTCGACAGGTGCACTGGGAACTAAGGTCGGGTGGCATGATGCCAGGGTAATCCTATGGGCTAGGCTTGTAAAGGCTCCAGGGCCATTAGCCTAGTATACACCTATGAACCTATGAGACCATAGCTTTTAATGTGTTTGAGAAGTTGTTTGTAAAGCAGGTTATCAAAGATTTTAGTTATAGGGCATTGAGTAGAGATAGTTTTCCAGTCATTAGGGAATTTTGGGATACATACTTTTGGGAGAGGGCTAATGATAACATTTTTAACATGGATTGTAGAATGCCTGTAGTAGGTGACAAGTTATATATGTATGTGTAAGGGGCTTGATTATGGAGTTTCCTGATTTAGCCAGAAAAGTGGGGTAAAGCATGAAGTGTTCAGGGGAAGGTTGTTTTAGGTTTCTAAGCATGCGTTTGGTTTCTTTTATGGTGATTTCTTTAGACTGGAATGTGGCTGTGAATTCTGCAAGCTGGTGAAGTTAGTTTTCATTATGATTGTTTTGTGAGGATTGTCTTATTATTTGTAGTGCTAAAAGTGTTTGTGATTTCATGGATGGAATATAGGGAAAGATTTAAAATTCTCAGCTTGGTTACCTCCATTTTTACAGTTGTCTGAAGTTTGTTGTTGAATGCTATTGTGGGTGTGTTCAGTATTTTTTTAAGATGATTTTAGAATTGTTTAGGGTTAGATAAGGCATATGCTTGTTTATTCCAAAGGTAGTGACTTTTGCAGCATTTCTTAGGTTAAGGTAATTTTTTTTAAACAAGAGACATATTTATTAAATTATAACTTATGACATAAGCAATCATATATTTATATAAATGAAAACAAACCATATTGACATATTTTCAGATGCAAACGTTATACATCACTTATATATCCAGTCATTATCAGTCAAACATTACATAGCTCATTCAAATCCTGCCTTCTTTTAAACCTCTTTCCTCCCTCAAACCATTATTCTGCAGGTATTCTTCCCACAATTCCCATTTTTTCTCTGTAATTTGCTCCTACCATTTTCTAATGATCCCATTTCCAGTTGTTTTATCACTTTTACTATATTCACTACTTTTAGTACATTTGGTTTAGACTTTGATTTCCATTTTCTAGTAACTGATTTTTTTGGCAGCCAGTGACCACCATAATTAGGCTCAGAAAGGCCTTACTATGTCTAGGCAGTTCTGATTCTGTATCATAGCTCAAAAAAATCATTTATTTAGTTATACCAATTCGCTCACCCAGAATTTCTGATAGAGTGGTCTGCAAGGAAATTTTTAAGTCTGCCAGCTTGTTATACTTCAAAAAATATGTTCCCAATTACCTCTTTCTTCCCCATCACACCTCCATCATTTGCTATCTACCTGAGGAAAAACTCATTGAAGTCTACTTGGAGTATAAAATACCTATGTAAACACTTCCAGGCAAAGATCCTAAATATTCTAGACTTTGTTGCATATTTGGGAGACATGCATTATCTCCTATTGTTTCTTTGTGAATCACTTATACACGCTTTCTCCCTGATCCTTTCTAACCTCCTCTGACTGATTCTTATAGTTCTCATGCAGTATTTTATATTCTGTACTAATTATCACTTTTTAACAGTGACTTCTATTCTAGATTCTCCTAAAAATTCTTCCAGTTCTTTCTCTTTGCCTATGCTCTGATATCAATCCTTGATGGGGAAGGCAATCTCTAGCCTGCAGAACAAATACATTCTTGGTCTCTTCCCATTCTATTACCTTTCCTCTCGAATTATTTGCTCCCAATACCTTGGTTCCTTTACCAGTTTTCTCCAATAAATTCCAACCCCCTCTTGTCTATTGTCTGTATCCCTAATTGCAGTCATCCCTATCAGCAGAATTTCCTTTCTCCATTCCCATAGGTTCATAGATTAGTACTAGGCTAACTGCTGTTGTGGGCCATTTTAAGCCTCACCAATTATCCCATGTGAGAATCAAACCCTGTACCCTGTGCCTGTAAGGTAAATACCTTAACCATTATGCCAACCTCCCACCAATTTGTCTTAGCTCTTAGAATACTTTCTGCTACTTTATGTATATAATATTATGTATGATTATTGTAAACCTTAAGGATCTGCATCCAAAATCTCATTTTCTCCTTGTTTCTTGAGCTTTCCCCAATTTCATCATCATATCTTTCCACTTTGAATTATAGCTTTCTGCTTGTGCTATGTATATGAGACTTAACTGTGTAGATCTGAAATACTCCTTCAAATCAGGTAATCCCAAACCACCTTGTTCTATTGGAAGAATCAACTTATCCCACTTGAATCTTGCCATTTTGTCCTCCCAGATAAAAACCTTCAACTCGTTATTAATTGCTATCCACAGCTTCCCCTCTGGTTAATTAAAATATGTCTGACTCGTGTGTAAAACTAAAGGGACTAAAAACATTTTGACTGCTTGCATCATGTTATCCACATCCATAACACAGCACTTCCAGTTTCTCAGTTTTTGTATTATCTTGTTTATTCTCTTCCCACATATCCTTATCTGACACAACAGAATGAAGTAACTCATTTTATCATGCCCCCATAAATGTGGGTATTGCTGAACGAATTCATGTGCAGTTACATTATTTACAGCTATTGCCTTTGTTTTACCTTCATTAATTTTGTATGTTGAAAGGACCTGAAACTGTCTCAAAATGTTCCACAACACTAAAATGTCCTTTTCTGGTTTTATCAGGTATAAAATAATATCATCTGCAAATAAAGCCAGCTTTTCTTGGCTACCATATCAATTATATCCCTGAATTTCTAAGTTCCTTATTTTTTTGTTAGTGGCTCTAAATATAATGCAAATAAGAAAGGGGAAAGAAGACACCCCTGCCTGGTTCCTCTCCTCAAACATAACTGACCAGAGAGGAACTCACCTACTTTTATTTTCACCTCCGATATCTTATATATCCTCCTAATCAATCTTAGAATTGTATCAGGGAATGCAAATGCTTCCATTGCTCTGCTCATAAAATCCCAGCGTACTCTGTTGAATGCTTTCTCTGCATCAAGACACAGCAACAGCTGTGGTATTTTCCTTACATTCTGCTTCCATCTGGATCATCATTGTGTTGTTAATGTTGTCAAATGTTTGCCTCCCCTCTACAAAACTACATTGATCCATATCTATCAATTTTGGCACCACCTTTGCCATTCTTTTAGCCATTATAGGCATTAACACTTTATAATCATGGTTTTGAATTGAAATGGGCCTATATAAAGCCGGATCAGATGGGTCTTTACCATCTTTGTGTATTACAGCCATCATCATTTTCTTACAGAATGTTGGTGCTTCTCCTCCTTTTAAAATACTGTCAAACGAACCTTTCCAGATCTTTATCAGTTCCTTCACTCATAGCTTCCAAACTTTCACAGGAACACTATCTCTTCCTGGGACTTTCCTGTAGATTGACTGCACAACACCATTTTTATATCATCTCTTCCTATCCTGTTAGTAATTCAGCCTCATCTACTTCTAACATTGGCATATTTAATTCTTCCATAAACATTTCCATTTGTAACTTTTCTTGATATCCATATTTCTCTGCTTTATACAGATTTTCATAAAATTTCCGAAATATTTCTAGTACCTTTACGGGATCTCTGGTTTTCTTCCCTTCCTTGTTATAGGCTTCCTAAGCTTGGTGACAATCCTTTCTATTTTCTGTTGCCTGAGTCATTGTGCTAAAAGTTTTTGAGATCTGGAGATATTATCAAAAAATAGTTTAACAACAATCTTTCTAAACTCATGCGTATTATTGAGGTAGTCCCTTATTTTCTTTTTAGTGTTCTGCAATTGCGCCTCCTCTTGTTCTGTGAGATTCCCCCTACTCTGTAATACTTTAACCTTTTTCAGTCCCTCTAAATAATTGTTGTTACTTCTTAACCATATCTCTTTCTTTTATTTCCACCCTATTTTAAATGCCACTTTAATTTTATCCCACTCCATAACTATATTTTCAGAAGAAATTTCTCTCTTCCCTAATAACTCCCAAATAATCTCCACTATACCCATCCCTTAAATTCCTTTCTTTTTAACAGACAGGTGGGAAAGTGCAACTTTCTCATTTTTATTTTATTACCCCACATTTGTATTTTAGTTATTATCGATGTGTGATCTGAAATAGTTATTGGATATGTATCAAAACTTTCAATTAAATGCACATGTGCCTGTGAAATATAAGTTCTGTCTAGCCTAACCCAATTTTTGAACATTGGGAAATAATGTGTAAATTCACTTTGAACTCCTACTACTAAATTCACATCTTCCTTGCCAAATAGTTTCATAAATGTCTTCACAAATCTACCCTCTTTTATTTATTTCCCTTATGGGTCCCCCAGATGGATCTTTACTGCTACAAATCAAATTCAAGTTCCCACCTATAAATAATACTCCCCTGCAGAAAGCTGATTATTTCTCCCAGAATTTTCTTAAGCATTATAGCAGTTTTAGGTGAAATATAAATACATGCCAGTGTAATCCTCAAACCTTGCCAGTAGCCCATTAACAGTACAAATCTAATATTATTATATTTTTTCCTCTTCTATCACTATTGGAGCTTCTCTTGCAATGAATACAAGAGCTCCACTTTTCCTTTGTCCCAGATATTCTGCTGAATAACCATTCTGAAGTCCTTTCTTTATCACATTCACTGCTCATTTCTTTCCAAATGTATCTCCTGTAGCAAGCTATTTGCACTCTACATTTTAATATAGTTCACTACTCTTTCTTTTGTGTATATATCTGTGAGATAATTTACATTTAAATATAATGTAGAAAGTGTCATTATGTTAAGAACTTATTATTCCTACCTGTTATGTATAACAGCTTGTTTTTAAATGTCTAGTTCCAGCTTTTGTGTTACATGCATACATTAATGTTTGGCAGGCTGATCTTTAATACACTTGTTTCTTGTCATATCCATGTGAACCTATGTCACATCTTACATAACATTTTTGTTTTAGTGAAAACCCTCAAACAAACAAACAAACAAACAAAAAAACACCCCCAGAACACCTGTAAAACCTATTAATTTAATACTAACACAAACTATGTACATCTTTAAATACTGAAGTTTAACCCTCCTAATAGGAACAATTGTCCCACACTGACATCCACACTCATAGACTTGGGTTAACCTATACGGATGGTTATCCATGCTAAGACTCATGGTAGCCTGTGCTTCTACTAAGTGCCTGTTTTTTTCTTATCTTTATTCCTCTTCCAGATTAGAAATATACTTGAATGCTTTCAGAAAACATTATCTCCTAGCCAATGAAAGAATGAATTATTCTGTTTTTATTGTCCCTTATCAGATTGTCTCCATAGAGACATGAGAATCACATACACAGTAGCCTGTACAAGCACTCATTTATTTGCTAGAAAAAAACTTTTTATTATATTCAGTGTTCTTTTTTATTTATTTGCTTCCCCTTAAATTTGTTAATAGAAGCTAAGGGCCTTACTTGAGTCATTCCCGTTTGCAATACTAAGAAAAACACATCCTTTTTTCTTGTACTATGCCCCTTTGATCAGACATTTCTTTCTTTCTTTCTTTTTTTTTTCTTGTTATATTCCAGTGCATACATACAATGAGAATGAGAAAGAAAGAAAGAAGGAAAAAACAGAGGCATCTGTTTACTTTAGTATCCCTATTACACTTGAAAATAACTGAGAAAGCTTTACTTTATAGCATGCAGATTATGTTGTGCATTATAAAAATACTAATGCTAAGAACAAAATTTTGTTTTACTTATAGTCATCTCTTTCCGTCCTCTTCCCTTCTCCTAAGGCATATGCTTTGGAGTCCCTACAAGTTTAACAAAGTCAAAAAAGTCCAATATTTCTAGGTTTTCTTGTTCAGCTATGTTTCACAAATATAATTAATGCTTTGAAATTCCACATTTATTTGTCAATTTCCGGGTTACTGGTTTTCTTCTTGTTGATCTCCATCTCTCAGATCCAGTCTCTGCTTCATTTCCAACATACTCATTGTTCTTCTAGTTAGTGCTTGTGCTTTTTTTTCTGTTTCTCAAGCATTTTCCTTTGAAACATTGGAAAATATTTCATTGGCATAGTCTCTCTATGAGCTTTCTTACCAGAAGAAGAATAAGCAGAGTTTCCTTCTGTTTGATAGCTTACTTTTTGTTGGACAAACTTTTTTATTTCCTCCTTAGCATGTTTTGCTTCAAAAAATTATTTTGAACCTCCAGGAAAGAATATTCTGAGAATAGCTGGATACAGCAACTTGAATCTCATGCCTGCTTTTCAACATTCCCTGATTAATGGAATACATTTGCTCCTCTTCTGCCTGGTGTACAGTGAGTAATCATTTTCCAGAAACACTCTGCTGTCTCCCACTTTTAGTACTCTGTCCTTCCACCACAGTTTTATCAGAATTAACTATTTCTGCTAGTAAGATTGCATCTTTACCATTAAAGGTGTAGGTTGCTTTCTCATGGCCAGGTTTGGAGCATACACACAATGTGCCCTTTCAGTTAACAACTTCTGCTGTGGAATACCAGTCCAGTTGCATATTTATGCTTTCATAAAATTAATAGTCTGCTCCTTCCAGCTTATCTGGTACAGCAGAAAACTTCAGTTTTCCCTATGTGCTCCATCCTCTAATTCTGTTATTTTTTTTTAAATATCTCTTTTTGAGAAGTCTCATACTCAGAAAGCCTTTTCTTCATTTCGACCTCTGCTTTTTGCAGTTTTCTCACCTCATCTGAATGTCTGTTTTTAGCTCCTTCTATTTTTTTCCAGCTTTTTGTTATTTCAGTTGATAAACTCCTTCAGTGTTTCATTTACTTTAATCAGCTCTGAGCACACTTTACTTATTTTTCCTCTAGGTTACTGGAACTCATGTCTTGCATCAAAGCTGGAGCTTGCATTGCTTTTTGTTGAGCAGCTGCAGAATTCTTCCCGTTCAGTGTTTTCTACTCACCTTTTGTGATTGATTTTCTTTCAGGTTCTCTTAATTTCTATTTTTGCTGGCATCCTCGCAGTGTACTTGCTAGACAGTTACTGAAATTTACCCAAAAAGACAAGTTTACTGGCTGTCTTTTCCGAGTTTCTGTTTTCATACTGGCAGACCTGAAATTAAGCTGTCAGTGTGCAGCCATCTTGGAAGTCCCAGGTTAGAGTAATTTTGGTGGAGATTTACATCTTTATGGAAGTGTCTCTTTGTCTTATTCAATTTTTAATGTCATGTGTTAACAATGGATTTATCTGTCCCCTACATTTTCTGTGAAGAATAATGTTTATTGAAGGTAATTACTTCTTGAAATGGAATTAAGATAATGTTAATTACAGAAAAGTACAAAACTGCTGGTTATTACAGGAAGCGGCAAATATTAATTTTATGGAATTAATCCAGAAAATATAAAGACTGGTAAGGAGATGAAACAGCATGGTAATTTCTCTGATACCAAATATAGGAGCCATTTAAACAGTAACACTATTGGATACATTGTACACAGCTCAGAAATAATAACATCCCTCTCTCCTTTCTACAAAACAGGCTGGTTAATATGGGAAGAAGTGTTTTATGACACTGAAAAAAGGATGGTATTAATCAAAGTAAATAAATTAACAAACTGTCTAATACTAACCCACAGAGAAGGAGGACAGGTACTGTGAGTTTGTAATTTTTATATGTGTGGAGCTGTGCATTATGGTGTATTGGGAAAACCCTAATTATACAGTTACCTAGCAAGAGACAAAAATGAGGAAATGTCCAGAATTAACAATCCCATCTGATGTTGTCTTCTTCATTCCTCCTCTGGTCTTTGGATCCAGCTCGGCCACATTCTTCAGACTTGGTTCTGACTCTCGAGCGCCTCCTTCTTACCCATGATGCACTACATCCACCCAAGCACCTCAGATCTCATTTGCTTCTTCAGTATCTGTGCACAGGTCTCTGCAATCTTGAGCATACTTACTTTTCTCAGGAAAGTTAGGATATTGTTTTTTGTATGTCCTTCCTCCTGCAATTCCTTCTCGTTATTTCAGTGTGTGTGTGTGCATGTGAAAGTCCTTAAAAAAAGTTTTAAAGTTAGAAATTGTTAAAGTCACAGTTGAAGTTAAACTTATTTCTGAAGTAAAGTTTATAGTCTTAGTTAACTTCTAGATACCTACCTTATCTTAGCCACAACTGTCCATTGTTTTTGGCAGGCTTTGACAGTGGTAATGTCAGGCAAGCGTTCTCCCAGATTTAAACATTGCACTTCTTGTAGGCATAAAATCCCCAACAAGGATGACCACAAGGAGTGTGTGTATTGCTTAGGGACAGACCATTTAAAGGCAGAGTGTACTGTCTGTGTGTCTTATCCCTGAGCTCTTGCTGATCGATGAAATAAATTGATTCTGAGGGGTCTTCTTCTGTCATCATCTTCTGAGACGCAGACCCCTTCCTTGGCTTTCGACTTTGTCCTCTTCTGCAAAAGAGGTAAAAAACAGGTCTCACCCTGTCTCCCCATGAGACTGTCTAGAGGCTTAAGCCACGTTTAGAAAAAACTTCCTTTCCAACCCCCTTGGATCTGAAGAACGTGTCTACTTCTTTGGCTCCACCAGCATCCTTGGAACCAGGGGAAGTTATTTCATTATCGCTGCCTCCATTGTTGGATTTGGTATCTCTTCCAGTGTCTCAGGATCCAAGAGCTTTGACCAAATCTCTGGCTCATTCAGTCAAATCTAAGCACTCCTGAGCCCCCCTTGTCAGCTTCATCCAAATCCTCTAGAAGCTGGTCTGAGGCAGATATGGAAAGGATGATGAGTATATTCCTCAAGGCCCAGATCCTGAAAGGGGTAGTCTTGTCTCCGTCCACTATCAGGACTCCTTTTCTGATCTAGCCTTCAGTTTCAGAGTTGCAAGGTTTGGGACTCCCGTGTGTGTTGGGTTTAGTGCAGGGGGAGCTCCCTTCCTAGATGCAAATGTTACCTTTGATCAGCCTTGTTCTGATTCTCTGAAAGCAGATCGAGTCTTAGAGTCATAGTGTCAGTTCTGGGTCCGGGGAACTAGGGTCAGCTCCATCTTTGTCAAAGACATCTCTTCCCATAGGCGCCTCGGCACTTGACAGCTCATGTCCAATTGCTTCCAGAGGCCATGGATCTGGGGTGAGTCCTAGCTGTTTTCCCTCTGTAGCTTCAGCTTTGGGGGAGATGGAGAGGACCACTCCCAGTCTGTTGACTTTTCAGGTAATGGAGAGGGTTTTCTCCCGGATTGGAGATCTGTCACCACATGTCCCACAATCCACTCCTGTGCCCCTATCGGGTCGGAAACTTGATCCCATTCATCCTGCCATGAGTCAACCTGTCTTGAACAGCACTTCCCCAGAGTACCCCACTGAGGAAGTTCCCTGGAAGAAGTCATGCAAAAGGAAGCACATTGACTCCCTGTTGGAGTCCTTAACCGAAGACACTGATGAGGTGGAAGGATACCCCCAGTCCCCACTTCAGGACATCTCCTTCAGGGACATTCTAGAAATCCTGAAACAAAAAGGTGGGTGGTCTGCCCAGCCCTCTTCTTCTAAGTAGTCAGTGCTCTGGAAGTATTTGGGGTGGGCCCATCTACAACATGGGTGCCCCCCCCCCCCAGGTGGACAACCTCATTGATGTAGTTTCCTGCCAGGCATGAAAGGAACCAGACACCATTGAGGCCATCCCGCAAATGCCCTGATAGGTTTCTGATACTTCCGGCAGATGGAAAGCATCAGTGCAAGGGTCCTGTAGTTGATGTCATCATGGTGGTGGCAGCCACTAAGAAAAGAACTGGCAGAAGAGACTGTCAATGCCCATCTGCCTAACAAGGAGTCTAGGGTGTTAGACAGAAATGGAAAGCACGTTTATGCCTCAGCCATCTTTCTGCTGAGGTCATTAAACTACCTGGCCCACTTTACCCAGCTACAGAAAGAGATTTGATCAAGGAGCTTTCAGCCTCTCTCTCTCTCTCTCTCTCTCTGAGTCCATCCCTGCGGAGGAATTTAAAGGATTTTCAACTGGAAATAGACTGTCTGCCCTGCTTGGATTATTTTTGAATACTTACTAATTCTGTATAATATTTCAAATTATATATTTTGTATTATTTTTTGACTTAGGATGAGTTTACGTTTACTTCTGATACCATTATCTGATCTGATTAATATTCAGTGATTGACAAGATATATGTGGATTGAAAATCTTCCACACATAGAAGTTTATTACACTGTTTTGTTTTAAGAAAGTTTCTCCCAAGCTGACCACTCTATCTTCTGTCACCAACTACCTGATGAGTTTAATCTCTCATACTAGCAAATAAAAAAGCAGCAAGAAAACCACAAAAGAATAAAAGCAGGCACAAACGGAGCTGTAGAATGAACTGCAGATATCCAAAAATGTAAACCACAATAGGTTATCCACAAGAAGTGTTTATTAGAAGAACGGATCCACAAAGCTTTCATCCCTGCACAATCAGGAACTTTGTCAGAATAAACCAATTTCCTCTGTAATCAAATTTAAATAGGTTTAAGTGATCACAAGGTCATAAAAACACCCCCCCCGTCCCTTTTTTTTATATATTTAATTAATGAATCACACAACATAAAAAGGAATTTTAACATTATATATATAAACAGTTAAAATATACTAATTGTATAAAATCTGTTAAAATCATCTCTCTAATGCTTTCAATTTTAGAAAACATGCAAGTGAGAAGGAATCATTAAGTCCTGGCCATTGTAAAGCATTCAATTTTAACTACAAAAGGGCTTCCTGCCTTTCTAAAATCAGAGCCCAAGGACCTCCACTTACATCTACAACAATTACTTCCAATATCATAAATTTAAACATATGATCAGGAAATTCGATATTATGCCTGGCCAGGGCATTTGTTTCCTTTTTATTTCTTATGTCTCTTATGTGTTCATAGATCCTGTTCTTCAATTTTCTCTCCGTTTTTCCTACGTAAAAACAGGAGCATTTTGTGCAATATGCTCAATAAACAACCTTCTCTGAATTACATGTACATTTTTTCTTCATTTTTATAGTGATATTATTCATATTAAATGTGCAGCCTTCTTCAATATAGGCGCAATAATTGCACATACCACATTTTTACATGGAACCATTCTGTGGTTTAAATGGTACATGTTCTAACATGTTTTTAATGGTCCTACCTTTCTTATACACAATGACAGGGGCATCACCTACTATATACCTAGTGTCTTTGTTCATAATAAGTGCACTCCAATTCTTAAATCAAATATCAGCAACATTTTTACTACAATTATTAAATATTGTCACAAAGGCACTAGCAAAAATTTCTCTCCTCAAGTTCCTGTATATTTAGGTTATCCTCGAACTGCAAATTTGCATTATGTTCTAGGGGTATAGGATTATCCCTATAACTACCAATGTGGATGTCAGATTCTCCTTGATATAACAACGGTTTATAAAACCAGTTTTCTCTTTTATTTGCTACTTCCGCCATTACTTCATTTATTAAGGTCTCTTTTTAAACATCTCTTTCAGGACATCACACTCATCTAGAAACCTTTCAAAACTGGAAACCATCCATGCAGCCCTCACAAACTGGTCTTTAACCACGGCCTTCTTTTGTTTAAAAGGGTGAGAGCTGTTAAAATGCAGATAGTCGAGGAACTCCGGTATCATCTTTGTCAAAGAGGATAAAGTTATTATACAGTACTATACTCAGTAAGTGTTCAAAGGTGTTAATAGTTGTCTGTGTACTAGCCGACAATGAAAGTGACTATTTTATAACCATTGACGTTAAAGATCTTTACACGGTCATATCTCAGAGTATTAGTCTAGAATGGTTTTGTGAGTACCTGTTAGAAAAGGGGGTACCATAGGCAACTATTAACACCGTTGAACATTTATTGAGTATAGTACTGTATAATAACTTTATCCTCTTTGACAATTAATATTTTTTGCAAACTGAAGGTATCTCTATGGGTTTAGCATGTGGGGGGACGTATTCTAACATAGTTATGTTACAGTGGGAAAAGAAGGTTTTATCTTCGTCACCATTCTGTTCCCACTGTGCATGCTATATGAGGTTCCTGGATGACATCTTTATCTTTTGGAAGGGTCCGGGTGAGATGATACCAGAGTTCCTCGACTATTTGAATAATTCCACCACCTTCTTAAAATTTACACATAGTGTGAACAAGGATGAGTTTGCATACCTTGATGTAAGGTTGATCAAAGACAAAGAACTTAAGGTGTTTAAATCAGAAATCTACAGGAAGCCTACATATTGAAATAGTTTTCTGCATTTTAACAGCTCTCACCCTTTTAAGCAAAAGAAGACGTGGTTAAAGGCCAGTTTGTGAGGGCTGCACAGATGGTTTCCAGTTTTGAAAGGTTTCTAGATGAGTGTGATGTCCTGAAAAAGATGTTTAAAAAGACAGGTTACCCTTGCACCTTAATAAATGAAGTAATGGCGGAAGTAGTAAATAAAAGAGAATACAGGTTTTATAAACCGTTGTTATATCAAGGAGAATCTGACATCCACGTTGGTAGTTATAGGGATAATCCTATACCCCTAGAACATAATGCAAATTTGCAGTTCGAGGATAACCTTAATATACAGGAACTTGAGAAGAGAAATTTTGCTAGTGCCTTTGTGACAATATTTAATAATTGTAGTAAAAATGTTGCTGATATTTTATTTAAGAATTGCAGTGTACTTATTTTGAACAAAAACACTAGGTATATAGTAGGTATAACTAACTTTGCAATCAGAAACCTGGACCCATTTGACTTAAAACCCCTGGCTGCTAAGCATAATATCCAGAGGCAACTACATTCCCTTTTCCCTTCTTTCCCCAAACTCCAGCAAACCTCCCCGATGTGCCACCCAGTTAGACCGAGCAGGCAGCATAGGAAATTCAACAACTGCTGCAAAAAAAGTCATCAAAGAGGTCCCAGCTGAACAAAGAGGATTCACTACCTAGTCCTACTTCTTTTTGGTGCAGAAAAAGACAGGGGAGCTAAGACCCATTCTGGATCTAAGCAAGTTAAATGGTTATGTAAAGAAGTCAAGGTTCCAAATGGTTACAGTTCAGTCCATTCTGCCATTCTTGTGCAAGGATGACTGGATGTGCTCAATAGATCTCAGGGATGCATGCTATCACATCAAAATAGATAGTTGCTCCAGGAGATAACTGCACTTTTGGCTGGGAGCCAATCATTTCCACTTCAGAGCACTGCCCGTTGGACTCACCACAGCCCCCCAGGTGTTCAGCAAATACAGGGCCGTTGTAGCAGCTAACATGAGACTCAAAGGATTTTGGGCATTTCCTTACTTAAACAGTTAGCTCCTTATCACCCCCCCTCCCCCTGGAGGCATTAGCTCATCCAAGCCAGAGATCATTTAATCCAACTATCACACTTACTGGGCATCACTATAAACCTAAACAAGTCAAACTTGACTCCAGTGCATCTGTGTTGTCTATCTTCATTCCTCCTCACTTTCCCACGCAGTCATCCCCCCTGCCTCTTTCTTTTAGAGGATCCTGGAACATGACGGGATGCATACATCCCATGCATGAGCCTCATCTGCCATTCTTTTGCTGTATGGGTGTTGAATGTATGGCATCAGCAAACTCAGTCTGAGGTGCTTGGGTGGATGTAGTGCATTATGGGTTAGAGGGAGGAGCACGAGAGTTGGATCAAAGCCTGAAGAACGTGGCTGAGCCAGATCCGAAGGTTGGATCCAAGACCCTATCATGCCAAGTTACGGTAAGACATAACCTTTTATTTAAATATCTGAAGGGTAAGTACAGCAGAAGTGGCAACACATATTTGAATTAACCTACTCTAGTTTATTTAAACTATATCCTGTCCATTGACAGTTGAGGGTACAGGAAATCTTTCCTTCACCCAAGCAATTATCCTTTCTGTGATTATTTATTTTATTTATTTTACATTTGTTGACCGGGTTAGTCTAACTGGATACATGTCCATTTTCAGTAGAGGTCCGAGGAGGAAAGCTCCAACACACACACACAATATAATAATAAATGTTGTAACAGTACAAGCTTGATGCAGCTGTTATTAATAAAAGTACAATACTAATGGTGAGCATAATACAAATAGTGAAGGTAATGTACAAAAAGTTGTTTACTATATACATATATACATAGAATTAAATTGCAATATCATGGTTTATATGGCTCATTAAGGAGAAGTCAGTAGTTAGTACAGTATAGTATAAGGTGAAGAGTATTCATAGGTATAAAGTAAAAAAAGTTAGTCAGGGTTAGTACAAGGGCATAACCAATGTGTACTAAGAAATAGTTTTAGTTTCTGTTTAAAAAGTGTTATTGAGGACAGAGATAGGAGTTCAGTGGGAAGTAGGTTCCAGTGTTTTCCTACAATATTAGGGAACAGAGAGTCTCCTGCTAAGTTGTTCGATCTGCTAGTACTAATAAGTAGTTTATTTGAGGAGCGTAGATTCTTAAGATTGTTGTAAGGGGTAATGAGAGTAGAGAGTGTAGGAGTATTGGTGGGGTGATACAGGCTCTTATGGGTAATAGCAAGCTGGTGAAGCAGAAGCTGATTTTGGAACTCTAGCCATCCTAGTTCTTTTAGATTGCTACAATGATGAGTTCTAAAAGGAGAGCCAGTGGCAAATCTAGCAGTATTATTATAGGAAATTGCCAGTTTGTTGAGGTTGTTTTTTGAAAGATTAGTGTATATAGGTGAAGCATAGAGTAGAGTGGAGATTAAATGAGTTCTGGCTATAGTGGTCCTGGCTAATGGTGTAAGAAAGGGTTTGATTCTATAGAGGGATCCCAATTTCTTGTTGACTGTTTTTATTGTGCTGTTAATATGAGTATCAAAGTTCAGGTTGCTATCTATAGTTATTCCTAAAAGTCTGGTGGTTGGGTCAGGAGATATGAGAGTGCCGTTCTTAGATATGAGTGTGAAATAAGCTGGGGTTGACTTTCGGGTTGGAGTAAAAAGTAGAAGATTAGTTTTTGGGGGGTTCAGGAGGAGGCAGAGGTTTAAAACCCATTGTCCTACTGTATTAAATGCTTTTTGGGTAAGGGACTGTAGCTCAGAAGGAGAATTGGCTGAACAAATAATAGTGGAGTCGTCTACGTATTGAATACAGGTGGCATGAGGAATTGCTAAGTGGAGGTCATTAATAAAAATGGAAAATAGCAGTGGGCCTAATATGGAGCCCTGAGGAACACCAAGGGAAATGGGGAGGTGTGTAGTTAGATTGTTGTCCCATAGTACAGCCTGCTGTCTATTGTCTAAGTAAGATTTGAACCAATTTAACGCTGAAGGTTCAAGAGAAAGGGATTTCAGTATATTTAAAAGGAGCTGGTGATTAACCATATTGAAAGCTTTAGATAAATCTATAAAGACTGAAGAGGACAGACTATTGTTGTTACGGTTTTTGTTAATGCAGTCTGTAAAGGATAGCAGGGCAGTGGTGGTACTGTGGAATGGTCTAAATCCATGTTGACAGTTGGCAAGTATGTTATTTTGGATAAGATGGTTAAGTAGTTGTTTATGGATGCATTTTTCCATTATTTTTGCCAGTAGGGAGAGTAAAGCTATAGGGCGATAGTTTGAAAAGTCATTGGAGTTACCACCTTTATGTAGGGGGATAATGTGAGAGATTTTCCAGATAGTTGGGATAATTCCTTCTTTTATGGTTCTGTTTATCAGTATGGAAATGGGGTAGACTATGGCTTTGGCTCCTTTTTGCAGGTATTCTGCTGGTAGTTGGTCAGCAGAGGGGGTGGTAGGTTTTTGGAGAAGAGAGCAAATAAAGGAAGTAGAAACAGATTGTAACTGAAATGATGGAAGTGGGCAAGTCGGACAGGTTGGTAGATTTGAGGTACCTGGAGATAGTTGACTCGCAAGAGTTTGGATGGCATCTGTGAAAAAAGAATGGAATGCGTTGGCAGTTTGTGTTGGATTCTCAAGGTTGGAGCCTTGAGGGTTAGGTGTGATAGATTGACCTGGGTGTAGTAGTTTGTTAATGCTAGACCAAACCTTTTGTGGATTCTTTTGGTGAGTTTGCTTTAGTTGGAAGTAAGTTTTTTTTATCTAAGAGGATAGCTTTTTTTGTAATATTTCTAAGTTGTCTAAAGGTCTGTAGAATTCTTAGTAGTGCGCCATTTAGCCCAAGATTTGTTTCTAAGGAGGATTTTTTGCCTAGTAGCTATTGTGAGCCATGGGGCAGGTTTAGCCTTTTTTCTAATAGAGTATGGTGGAGCATGATGCTCAAGTATGGCTAAGAATGTGGAATTAAAGTATTCCACTGCTTCATCTAGAGGGAGGGATTTTAGCGGTAACCAATTACAGTGTTTAAGTTCTGATTGGAATAGTTCAGGATTAAAATGTTTTTTGGTTCGTATTGTCCTAAAGGTATTTGGGTAAGTTATGCTGGTTTTGTGTCTGATGATATAAGTTAGTGAGTGGTCACTTAGATCATCAGGGAGGGTTCCTACTTTGTATGTTTGAAGAGGAGAATTAGTAAGAATATAATCTAAGGTGCTTTCTTTGTTATTGGGTTTATTGATCCTGGTTGGGGAGGTAATAGTTTGTGAGAAGCCATATAGGTTAATATGGGTGGTAGGGTGTACAGTACTACAGGACTTCCAGTCGATATTAAAGTCTCCAAGGACTATAGTTTCTTGTGGTAGATTAACAGACAGCCAGTTTAGAATATTTTCAAGGGTTTGTTTGTGTCTTTCAGCTTTTCACGGTTAGGGGTCGCCACAGCGGAACTCCGGTCCGCTAATGATTGGTAGTGGATTTTTACGTACCAGGTTACCAGCCCTGACGCACAACCTTCAACGAAGGCACGCCCCATTCACGTATGCCTCCACACAGAAGACACTCTAGCTGAGAATCGAATGGGACAACGTCTTGCTATGAGGCGACAACGCTACTTTAGCCCCAATTTCCAGGGGGAAGGTAAATACAAGCAATGTATATGGATTTACATGTGTTGACCTGAAATTTGGAAATGAGGATTTCAGCATTATTGTACACAGGTGGTCTAAGGTTTGCAGTGGTAACTGCTACCCCCTCCCTTTTTGTTTGTATGGTCTAATCTGAGGATATTGTAACCAGGTGGGGTGACTTCATTGTCATTAACTGTAGGTTTTAGCCATGTTTCAGATAAACATAGGATGTCAAATAGGTGGATATCTAAGAGGGCGTGTATGTGGGCAATTTTGTTGTTAATGCTACGTATGTTAAGATGAGCTATATTACCATAAATAAATAAATGTTATGTATATGAACTTTAGACCTCTCTCTTTCTACAAATGACAGGGATTTTTCTGTGTCTACTTACCACAAATTAATAAATAAAGAACTTAAATCTCTTTCTACAAATGGTAGACAGTCTATGACTTTTTATATGTGTGTGTGTGTGTGTGTGTGTGTGTGTGTGT